>NW_006408589.1:10018130-10028069 GCF_000296735.1 Chrysochloris asiatica | reverse complement strand
CAAGAGTCCCCAGGTCTTGCTACACTGCTGGCCAACCAGGTCTCTACCCAGGTTCACAGGAGTCTATTGAACGTTGTAGGGCTTAGCTCACAGCTTCATTGCTGTTTTTCCCTCACTTCCCCTTATTGGTGATGAATGTTTCCACAAGCTTTTTGAAGCTCCTTGTATATATTAGAAATTGTGCATGTTCATATGTAATGGAGTCCTGATATAGTATGGTAGGATAAGCACTGGACTGCTAACCAAAAAGTCAGCAATACAACACCACCAGTTGCTCCTTGGAAACCCTATACTGGGTCACTATGAGATGGAACCTACTCAGTGGAACTTAGCATCATCAACCACTATATATGTATATATTGTTATTTACTACTGTCAGTTCTGACTCATAGCAACTCTATATAGTGTTTCTGAGGAGTGACTGGTGGGTTTGAACTGCCGACCTTGTGCCGACCTTGTGGTTCAAACTGACTTCACAGTCTAGTTCATTATCCTCCAGTGCTGTACCAGGACACCACACACACACACACACACACACACACACACACACATATATGCATGCATAAGGAACTCTGGTAGTGTAGTGGTTACGAATCAGGCTGCGAACCTCAAGGTCAGCAGTTCGAAACTACCAGCTATTCCATGGTAGTAAGATGAGGCTTTCTGCTCCCATAAAATTTTACAGCCTCAGAAACCCTGCAGCATCTCTATGAGTTGGAACCGACTCCACGGCACATAATCTCCACCCACCACCATATGTGTGTGTGTATGTATGTATATATATATACATACATACACACATGTGGTTTAGGATCAGCACTGGACTATGAACCACAAGGTCAGCTGTTCAAACCTACCATCTGTTCCCTGGAAACCCTATACAGGGTCAATATGAACTAGAACCGACTCGATGGCACTTTAACAAAAACACATCTTTTTCCCATGGCAAGGCTGATGATTTCAAACTGCTGACCTTGAGGTAAGCAACCCCACTCGTAACCCCTGTGTTACCTACCAGAGTTTGCTTGCTCAGTCTTTCTCTCCATACATACACACACACACACGTATATATGTGTGTGTGTATATATGTGTGTGCGTGTATCTATATATTTATCCACCACCCATCTGTCAGTTTGTCATACTGGTTTGTGTATGGCTATGATGCTAGAAGTATGTTACAGATATTTCAAATAGGGTCAACCATAATGGATAGGTTTGAGCAGACTTTCTAGACAAGACAGAATAGGAAGAAAGACCTGGCAATTCACTTCCAAAACTTAGCTAATGAATCCTGGATGGATCACAGCAGAACATTGTACAATATAGTGCTGGAAGGTAAGCCCCCTGGTTCAGAAGACATTCAAAATACAAAGCGATTGCAACAGTTGATTCTAGAATACCAATGATAGTGAAGATGCTGCAGAACTAGGTAGCATTTTGCTCTGTTGTACATGGAGGTTGCCATGGGGGTTGCTGTGTGTTGGAGTCCACTCAGCAGAAACTAGCAATAACTGTCTATGTACCCCTCTATTAGTATGCTGTTAAGTACCATCAAGTCACTTCCCACTCATAGTGACCCTTATAGGGTTTCCGAGGAGCAGCTCATGAGTTTGAACCAATGACTATACAGCTAGCAGTCCAGTGCTTGTCTCTACAGTGGCACAACAGGACTCCATGCATCAATATTGTTAAGTTCTATCAAGTTGGTTCTGACTCCTAGCGACCTCATATAGGGTTTTTGTGGAGCACCTGGTGAGTTTGAACCAGTGACCTTGAAGTTCTAACTGACCTTAAAGTCAAATGCTTATCCTATAGTGCCACACCAGACCTCCATCTGTTAGTATAGGTATTGAAAATCTTTGGAATGATATACATCAAAATGTTAAACTATAGCTGATCTCCTGGGTAGCATTAATAAGAACTCTCCCTTTACAAGTTTTGTATTTCTGTGATGTTGAAAGGTTTTACAGTTAAAACATAGGGCATTTATAATCAGAGGAACAAAAAATTTAAATTAGGTAATGAAAACATTCCTGACATGAGAGATTGAGAGACAGGGAAGGCAGAGGCCCTGACTTAGCACCGCCAGGCTGACATTCATCTGATAAACCACAAATACAAGGGACAGGATTTGAAAATACTTCTCCTTGATGTTTTCAAGTTACTCTGAAAATCTGATGACCACAATCTGTACTCTTATTCTTGCAGAAGGATGAAATTATGTATGTCCCCTCAGCTTAGACAAGTTTCATTCCCTTGAGGTTCCTCAGGATTAAAAAAACAAGAAGTGAGGGGTGGATTTATTATGTCATCTTGTTTGCAGTGTTTCTGTTCAGTAGGGTGGACATAACTTTTTTTTCCCCCTTTCCGGAAGTCCATCTCTAGCCTATTTCTTTTATATTTGAAATGAATGTTGAAGCTGGCATATATTTTCAAAGGTATTGCCTGTTGGCTTGAGTAATCACCCAGATGTTTTCTTTCAGGCTTTATGAAGGCAAAGAACAGATGGAGTTTGAAGAATCCATGAGAAGGCTCTTTGAATCCATCAACAACCTGATGAAAAGTCAGTATAAAACCACCATCCTTTTGCAGGTTAGTTTACACTGAAAAAAAATCTGTTTTTCTTTCCTCCTCTTGGCTATCCGATAACTAACAGCATGTTGAGATAATGTCTACTTTGGCTTAAATATGCAGCCCTGAGTTAATTGAAAGCCTGGACTGGCCAGGTGGTTTAGTGATTAGGAAGGCCAAGAGCTTGTCTGGGCAGAAGAAAACATTTACTGTTTCCTGTTAAGGTAGCACTGCCACCATTTAAAGTAATTCTGAAGTTTTTATTATCTGGAGGAAATAGGTCAAACCTGAACCACTTTTGATGGTGAGGATAGTTAAGATGGTAATCTCTTAAACTGAAGCTCACAGTAAGTAGTCCACTTTTTATCCTCAACACCATCAAATCAGGTCCCTTTTTGGAATTAAAGAGTTGCCTCAATGAACAAGTGATACTCTGGAGAAAACAGGTCCTCTAATTTAGTGGTTCATGATGCTAATCTGCAAGTTCTGTAACTGCAAGAAACCTGGAGGCCTAACCTTGTGTTTGAGAATGAATTGAGCAGCAGAGAGTCTGAAAGAAGAGGGTATTTAGGAGGAGGTCATCATAATTTTCACAGAATTTACTCTAAAGTGTTCAGAGAGGCTGTGTGATGTGCTGTTAATAAAGAAAATCCAAACATATTTACATAAATCAATGAGTTAATATTGATGGTTGCTGTTGTTTTTTCCTGTCAACTTTATTCTTTTAGTTGCTAATTTAAATATCCACAATTATACCTGGGATTGTCTAGTCTTTGGTTAGAATTGATGAAGTACTAGTATTTAGTTGAACTGCTGGTGTAGTGCTATAGAATCAGCACTGGACTTCAAACCACAAATCTGGCAGTTCAGACCCACCAGCTCTCCATGGAAACTCTATAAAGGGGTTGATATGAACTGGAACCAACTCAGTGGTCCTTAACAACAACAACAACAACAACAAAAAGTTGTTCAAATAAGGTCTCTTGGTGGTCCCTCGGTGGCATTATGGGAGAAATGTCTGTCTGATGGTTTGCTTTGTTAAAAATGGCAGCCAAGAAAACCCTACAAAACAGTTTTACTCTGTATCACATGGGGTTGATGTAAGTTGGAATCTACACAATGATGATTTGGTTGTTGTTTTTGTCTTGTTTTCAGGGTTTGGCTAGAATAGAGGCGAGGAGACAGAGAGAGTGTTTGCAGCTAACACAATAGGAATGTTTGCTACTCATTAAAATCTTTTGGTGATATTTAATAAACTCTGATGCCTAGTTACCATGACCAGACAGTCTAACCTGTATGGGGGTGTTACCTGGGTATCAGGATTTTAAAAAGCCCTCTGGGTGATTCTGTTGTACAGTAAATGTTGGCAAACCATTCTGCTAAGGACTCCCTTTAACAAATAACAGGGGCCTCTGTGTACCTGTGTGTGGAGAGGGAGGCTTTGTCTTGTTCATCACTGTATCCTTAGTACCTAGAGTAGTCCTAACATAAGGAGACTTCAAAAAATTCATGGAAAAAAGGAATGAAAAGATAATGGAAAATTTTCACAAAGTTTTTGAAGCCCCCTCATGGATTTGTTGTTGTTGTTAAGTGCCTTTGAGTTGGTTCCAACTCACAGCTACCCTGTATAGGGTTTCTGAGGAACGACTGGTGAGTTTGAACCGTCGACCTTGAAGTTCAAACCAACCTTGTGGTCTAGTATATTATCCTACAGTGCCACACCAGTCCTTGTACATAGTTGATGCTTTATTGATATTTGCTCAATGAATGGTTGAATAACCTTAGGGATTTGTTGTTGTTAATTCAAGTATTATAATCAGATATGCAAAGACTTGGAATTTAGAAAACCAAAAGTGAAGAATATGCTCAGCATTTCTCAAGCTGAAAGAACTGAAGAAAAAATGCAAGCCTCAACTTGCAATATTGAAGGGTTCTATGAGCAAAATGTTGAATGATGCAGAAAGCATCAAAAGAAGGTGGAAGGAATACAGAGTCATTGTACCAAAAAAGAAATCATTGATAAGATAGCATATAATCAAAAACCAGTTGTTTTCAAGGACGATGTCCAAGGTTCACTTAAGCAAAGAACAAGGCTCCTGGAATTGATGGAATACAAATTGAAATCTTTCAACAAACTGATGTAACACTGAAGGCACTCACTCATCTATGCCAAAAATTTGGAAGACAGCTACCTGTCCAAGAGATCATATTGGTGTCCATTCCAAAGAGAGCTGACCCAATGGAATGCACAATAATCAGGCAACATATTGATATCTTATGCAAGTAAAATTTTGTAAAAGATAATTAAAAAATGGCTACAACAATACACTGACAGGGAACTGCCAGATTCTGACTAGGATGTAGAACGAGTTGATATCAGATATCAGATGGGTCCATCACTGTCAGATGGAACTTGGCTGAAAGCAGAAAGATGCTTACTGTGCTTTATTGACTACAAAAAGGCTTTCAACTGTGTGGATCATGACAAGCTATGGACAACATTAGGGAAAATGAGTATTCCAGAACATTTAATTGGCTCACGAGGAACCTGCACATAGACTAAGAGGTGGTTGTTCAAACAGAACATGGGAACACTGAATGGTTTAAAATTAAGAAAGGTTTGTGATAGAGCTGTATTCTTTCACCATACTTATTCAACCTGTATGCCGAGCAAATAATCCGAGAAGCTGGGTTATATGAAGCAAAACGTTGCATCAAGATTGGAGGAAGACTCACTAACAACCTATGATATGCAGGTGATACAACCTTGCTTGCTGAAAGTGAGAGGACTTAAAATACTTACTGATGAAGATCAATGACCATAGCCTTTGGCATGGATTGCATCTCAATGGAAAGAAAACAAAAATCCTCACCACTGGACCAATACACAACATTCTTATCAATGGAGAAAAGATTGAAGTTGTCAAAGACTTCATTTTTCTTGAATCAACTGTCAACACGCATGGAAGCAGCAGCCAAGAAATCAAATGACGTTTTGCATTAGGCAAATCTGCACAAGACCTTTTAAAGTGTTGAAAAGCAAAGACGTCAGCTTGAGGACTAAGGTTTGCCTGACCCAAGCCATGGTATTTTCAATAACCTCATATGGATATGGAAGTTGGACAGTGAATAAGGAAGATTGTAGAAGAACTGATGCATTTAAGCTATGGTTGGAGGAGAATACTGAAGTATTGAAAGTATGGGCTGCCAAAAGCATCAACAGATCTGTGTTGGAAGAAGTGCAGCCAGAGTGCTTCTTGGAGGGCAGGGTAGCCAGACTTCGTCTCTCATACGTGGGCTATAATATTGTCAGGAGAGATCAGTCACTGGAGAAGGATATCATGTTTGAGAATGTGGAGGATCAGCAAAAAAGAGGAAGATCCTCAGCAAGATGGATTGACAAGGTGGAAGCATCAGTGGGCTCCAGTGTGGGAAAAATTGTGAGGTTGGCCCAGGACCGGGCAGTTTCATTCAGTTGCGCATAGGGTCACTATGAGTAGGTACCAACTCTATGGCCCCTAACAACAACAATAAATATATGGAATTATTGATAGATTTAAATATATATAAAACCTGTTAAATAGTTTAATTTAACTAATTCTTAATTATTTACGCTGGTCCCCTCTTCCATAACTTTTTGTAGAATCTTGAAAGTGATATTTGTGTTACTAACTTTTCCAAATAGGTTGATGAGTATTTTGTCATTCAGTACTTGCAGCAAGAAGCAGGTGCAAATTTTAAAGAGAATAAACTCACAAGAACTGACTATGAAACAACAAGGTGGTAAAGTTTCACCTGGTGTACCAACAGTACAAAGTATCAGGCAGCACAAGGTGACCTTAGTCCTGAATCGGTGCCTGCATGGGAAAGATTCCACAGTCTATTCGTGCCGTCTGCCATGGATTTGGATAGGAACATAGAGTATGAATGCTTTTGATTGGCATTCTTGTCCCAAACTTTCCACTTCTTGCTGGGTAGTGGTTTATGGTAGTAACCCTAATGCATGCCTGCTTTACTTTGGAGTAGTAGAGAACAGGTTCAAATGTTAACTTTGTCCATTGTGAATCCAGGGATCACAGATGAGTTTGCTTGTTTGTTTGTTTTTTCATTTTATAAGCTCATTTAGAAATGCTTATCAATTTCTGTCTGTAGTTTTTCTTATTGTTCAAAATTGGCATGGACAGCTATTCATATGAAATCATGAGGAGTTTAAAGCCAGTTTAAAAAGGGTAGAATTAGTAAGACAATCATCTCCCATATGCAGACTAAGTGCCAGGCATGGGAACTGAGCTCTTGACATGCATTGCCTTTCATTCTGCCACAAATATGCAAGTACTGACTCTCCTCAGTATCCCAAGAGGCTCATAATAAAATAAAGCATTTATTTCTACATTATAGTGAATCACAGTGGCAGAGTTAGGGTTTGAACACTGCTAGGAATCCTAACTTCAAAGTCATTGTTCTTTATGCCACAAAGAAAGGGTTAAGCCAGGAGTTTCTGTGCAGTTTTAATAATGGACCACAATGCTAGGAGGTCCTTGTGGCAGGTTGAGAAGGGCAAAACCAGATAATCATGAATTAGATGTACCCCAAGTCTGAGTAAAAGACATATGGTGACATTATGCAGACCCATTTCCTTTAGGTATGATTCTTTGTAATTCTCAGTTTGGTGATGCAAATAAATGACCAGCTCCTGTGGAATGACATGCTGTGTTGGCCATTATGAGTGTCACTCATGCTAATGAAACTACTAGAGTGTCCCAGAAGGCAAGTGACCTTGTCTTATAGATCCCAGATGT
Organism: Chrysochloris asiatica; assembly: GCF_000296735.1. Lineage (NCBI taxonomy): Eukaryota > Metazoa > Chordata > Mammalia > Afrosoricida > Chrysochloridae > Chrysochloris > Chrysochloris asiatica. The sequence goes on along the minus strand of NW_006408589.1, from coordinate 10,020,699 downwards.
TTAAGACTGTGGCTGCCTAAGATGTTAGTAGTTATCCACAGCAGAAGAGAAGGAGAAGAGGGGAGCCATTGGTTCTGAAGCAAGGAATGTCTGTTTATTGTAATGGAATGTCTGAGTCTCTGTTTATCGTGATGGGAAGTTGGGCAGTCATTATTAGTGATGGTTGCATGGCATGGTTAATGCAGTTTGTGTCACCATCTTGTACATGTGAAGAATGCTGAATCACTGTAGCAGTGCCCGGGATGCAGGGTCATTCTCCCTTGATTTGTGTCAGGCTGCAAAATATCCCTCTTGCCAACCTCAGAGTTGTTGGATGTAGGCATCACTCATGTTTATTTCACTTCCCACCTAGGTGGCTGCTTTGAAATACATCCCATCTGTCCTCCATGATGTGGAAATGGTCTTTGATGCGAAGTTACTCAGGTGAGAGCTTATTATGTACTTTTCAGGTGCTGTTGCCAAGCCAGAGATTCAGGGAGAAAGGAGGGATCTTGTGGGGAGCTCCAGATGGGCACTGGGCATGAGGAGGGGTGGCACATGGTAGGAGCTTTGTACAGGTAGTGGTGTCACCATGTGACCCTGTCTGCGGGGTGACACCTAAAGAACACCCTATGAAATTTTCGTGCAGTGTTTTCAGCAGAAATGTATTATTTTTTAATAAAAATACCCCTATAGTTAGAATAGGAGTCCTGCTCTGAGTTAATGCACCAAACTGTAAATGCACCAGCCATTTGAACTGCAAGGTTGGCAGTTCAAACTTAGCAGCTGCTCCTTGGAAACCTTATACAGGGTCGCTATGGGCCTGAATTGACAACAACAATAGTTTGAACAACAAAAACATTTTTCATAAGCCCAGCTTACATGTATCAGTACACCTATAAGGCTACAACTCTATGCTAGTTTACTTTTTAACTTCCTCGTGCTAGTAGGATCAGCACTAGACTATGAATCACAAGGTCAACTGTTTAAACCAACCAGCTGCTCCTCAGGAACGCTATGCAGGGTTGCTATGACTCAGCACTGGCTCAGTGGTTCTAAACAACAACAGTAATGAGAGCTGTCATTATTACCTAATTACAATGACACTTGGAATCATACGGTTTCATCTGCATGTTCTAAAGGCATTTGCTATTGTTTTTGTTGTTACTAGTGTTTTTATAGTCACTGATTTTATCAAATTTTCTGGTGTTTTAGCTACAGTATTGTGGTACTTAGTATTTGTCAACCTGTATTTTTGAGAATGAAGTACTAATTAAAGGAAAAGGAGAAAAACTAACAGTGGCTTCTGTTTAGTTGCTGATAATGTTGTAACTTAGAATGTTGTAAATGAATGTAGAAAGAGGTTTAGAAGCATTTTTGTTGTTAGTATATTATAATCTAAGAAATACATTGCAGCTATTTACAACTATATTTGTCACATTATTCTATGATTAAAATTAATAATGAATATTACTAAGTCTGTTTGTCAGTTTGGTGTACTGGGGTAGCTGTGTATTTTTGTGATGCTGCCAGCTGTGCCACTGGTAGTTCAAGTACCAGTAAGGTCTCTCATGGTGGATACATTTCAGTGGAACATAGAGACTAAGACAGACTAGGAAGAAGGAATAAGCATTCCAATTCTGAGGGATTAGCTACTGAAAACCTTAGGAACAGCAGTGGAACACTGTTTGATCCAGCATCAGAAGATGAGCCCCTCAGTTTGGAAGACACTCAAAATATAGTTGGGGAAGAGCTGCCTCCTCAAAGTAGAGCTGACCTTGATGTGAATGGAGCAAAAATTTGGGGGCTTTCATTTGCTGTTGAGGCATGACTCAAAATGAGAACAAAACAGTTGCAAATATACATTAACAGTTGGACTGTGGATTGCACTAAGTATGAATCTAGGAAAAGTAGAAATTCTGAAAAACGAAATGGAACACACAAAGATTGATATCCTAGTCTTCAGTGAACTTTATCTGGACTGGTATTGGTCATTATGAATTAGTTGAATGTATGCTTGCTGTGCGGGGAATGACAAATTGATGAGGAATGACATTCATTATGAAAAATAATGTATCATGATCTATCTTGAAGTACAATGCTATCTGTGATAGGATAATATCCATATATCTACAAGGAAGACCAGTAAATGACGCTACTATTCAGATTTCTACATCAGCTACCAAAGTCAGTGATCAAGATATTGAAGAATTCTACCAATTTCTTCAGTCTGAAGTTAATCAAACAAGCAATTAAGATGCAATGATAATTATTGGCCAAGTTAGAAGCACAGAAGAAGAATCCACAGTTGGAAAATACAGCCTTGTTGATCGAAAAGAAACTGGAGATCACATGATGAAATTTTGTAAGACCAACAACTTCATTTCAAAAACCTTTTCTCAATAACATAAACAGCTACTGTACATATGGACCTTGCCAGATAAAACACACAGGAATCAAATTGATTACATATATAAGAAGAGACAATGGAGAAGCTCAGTGTTATTAGGAACAAGGACAGTGTCAACAAGTCCAGGGACAGACTGGAACTGACCATCTTGCTCATATGCACGTTGAGACTGAAGCTGAA
>NW_006408589.1:10013981-10017190 GCF_000296735.1 Chrysochloris asiatica | reverse complement strand
CACTGAAGGAAGAAATCTGAGCTGCACTGAAGACATTAGTGATAAACAAGGGAGTACAGGAAGCACTCAATGGTCTATACCAAGAAATTTGAAAGACAGCTACCAAAATTGTGTCTATTCCAAAGAAAGCTGACCTAACAGAATGTGGAAATCATTATTATTAATAACATATTATTATTATTAACATCACACGTAAGTAAAATTTAGCTGACAATAATTAAAAAGTGGTTGCAACGGTATATTGACAAGGTGGTTGTTGTTAAGTGCCATCAAGTCGGTTCCAACTCATAGTGACCCTGTATAGGGTTTCCAAGGAAGAGCTGGTGAATTTGAACCACTGACCTTGTGGCTCAAACCAACTTTATGGTCCAGTGCTTTATCCTACAGCACTACGCTAGGAGTCTTGAGTGACAAGGAGGAATTAATAGAAATTCAATCCAGATTCAGAAGCAGACTTGGAATGAGGGATTTGATTGCTGACATCAGATAGATCTTTACTGAAAGCAGAGAGTACCAGAAGGATACTTAACTTGTGTTTTATTGACCATGCAAAGGCAATCAACTGTGTGGATGGCCTAGGACCAGGTAGTGCTTAAGTTCTGTTATGGTCGCTATGAGTCAGAATTGACTGGATGGCACTTAATAACAACAGGAAGAATTTTGTATGGTCTGGTACAGCAGTAGGTCCATGGTACGGAGGGGTGACACCAACCCTAGTGATGTCACTGCATACAGGCCACTATGACAATGTGTTTGCACTTTGGTTTTGTTGTGCCAGCCTCTGGTGAAAATTGAACGTTAAATAAGCATCCCTCTTTGGTACTCAAAGATGATAGAGTATGCACATAATATACATTAACATTTTTTCAGGTTTTAAGTAAAGGTCTCCATTTCACCTGGTTTGAAAGTTATTTTTAATTGCAGTCCTTAGCCCCTGGAACTGCAAATAGAGACCAATCTGAGAATACTTAATGGAATAATGATGGTGGGCTCCCTTCTGATTTCTCCTCCTTTTTAACCCTATTTCACTCACAAGATAAACATTGTTTTAAATGTGATGATTCTGTTATAGGGCCACCTGAACATGATATATCTTCTTTTTTTAAAATTCACTTGTTTCTAGAATACATGTGGTGATGGTTGTACTGTGGAGTCGGTTCCGATTCATAGCGACCCTGCATAGGGTTTCTAAGGCTGTAAAACTTTACAGGAGCAGAAAGCCTTAGCTTTCTCCTGCAGAACAGATAGTAGTTTCAAACTGCTGACCTTGAGGTTAGCAGCCTGAAGATTAAGAAAACTTTATTTTTAAATACTTCTAGAATTAGAGATGAGCTGCAAAGATCGTATATAAAGAATTCCCATATGCCCATGATCCAGCTTCCCCTAATGTTAACATTTCCTATAACAAATGGTACATTGATTGAAACAGAGAAAGTAATACTAGTACATGTTTATGAACTGAACTCCAGATTTTACTTGGATTTCACCAGTCGTGGTAGTCATGTTACTTTTCAAAAGGTCATATAGCAACCTTCTACTAGCTATGTCTTACTTCTAGTCTCAAGCTAAGTGTTATCACCTCAGGGATGCTACCTCTGAATATTTTGTTGTTGTTAAGTGCCATCAAGTAGATGCCAACTCATAGTGGCTCCATGCACAACAAAATAAAACAAAACAAATGCTGCCTGGTTCTGTGCCAACCTCATAGTTGTTACATTTAGCCATTGTTGCTGTCACTATGCGAATCCATCTCTTTGGAGATTGTCCTCTTCTTTGCTGACTCTCTCCTTTACCAAGCATCATGCCCTTTTCCAGGGACTGATCCCTACTGATAACATGTCCAAAGATGTGAGAGAAATTTTCATCATCCTTCTAAGGAACATTCTGGTTATATTTCTTCCAAAACAGATTTGTTTGTTCTTCTGGCAGTCTATGGTAGTTTCCATATTCTTCATTAATATCATAATTCACATGCATCAATCCTCTGGTCTTCATTATTTATTGTTTAGCTTTCACATGATTATGAAGCGATTGAAAATACCGTGGCTTGGGATTAGGTGCACCTTAGTCGTAAAAGGGACACCTGATCTCTTGCAACATATTTGGCCAATGAAATATGTCATTTGATTTTTTGATTGTTGCTTCCATGAGCATTGAGTGTGGATTCAAAGTAAAATAAAATCCTTGACAACTTCAAACATTTCTGTTTATTACTATGTTGTTTACTGGTCCTGTTGCGTGGATTTTTTAAATCTTTACATTGAATTGTAATCCATACTTTTAAAAATGAGTATGGGGTGGCCATCTAATTCTTGAATGACCGTCCTCCCCCATTTTGAAGACAGAGCAGCAGCCCAAGGCCGATTTCTAAGGAGGCTGAAGTTGGATATGCCTCCACTCTCTCCTTCCTTTACCAATTCTGAGATCAAACATCTTTCCCACAGTATTCACTATTTCTCAGCTGGGTTCGATAATTCATTATAATAGCCATAAAGAACTCAGAAAAAATACCCACAATTTTTGGGCTTATTAGGGAGGTTAAATAATTACAGTGCAAGACAAGAAATATTCAGCATATTGTTCTTCTAGTCAAGACAGCATCTTCTCTGTTGTGCCCACAGGCAGGCCTCTCTCTGGCCCTCTGACCTCTTTCCTACTCTGGCAATGTTATAAAGCTCTTTTAGGCCTGCTGACAAATGCCCAAAGGGTTCTCAGCCAGAAACAACTTGCCTCTATCTTTGTGGGTTAGCAAACCTCACTCCCCACCCCATGTTAAGTGCTTGGAGGCAATGCACTCTGCAAATGAACCTCCTGCTCAAAGGCTCTCAGCTTTGCCTGCTCTGTGGGTCAGGAAGTTCACTGCTCTGCCTCTTGGTTCTGCTGCTGCTGTTCCTTAACCACTCCTCTGGTATCACAGCTTTCTGTCCTGGCTCAAGGAGTTTCAGTGTATGGGGACATGTTCCATATCTGACTCTTCCTTCAATGTATGGGGACATGCTCCATATCTGACTCTTCCTTCAAAAAAAAAAAGTTGTTTGGTGAGAGTTACAAAGACTATGAGTAGAAGAACTATATGAAATAATTCACTGCTCTACAATAGTGGTTTTCATCAGTAAGTTATTTACTTACATATAAGGAGCTCTGGTAGCGTAGTGGTTACGAATCGGGCTGCGAACCTTAAGATCAGCGGTTCGAAACTACCAGCTGCT
>NW_006408589.1:10013103-10013881 GCF_000296735.1 Chrysochloris asiatica | reverse complement strand
TGGTGGTGGCTGTTGTTATGTGCCCTGTAGTCGGTTCTGACCCATAGCGACCCTGTACAGGTTTTCTGAGGTTGTAAATCTTTATGGGATCAGAAAACCTCATCTTTCTCATGTGGAACAGTTTATATGGCATATAAGTTAAATTCCTCCTCCAACTCCATTATTCTCTGATACAACTTCCTGTTAATTTCCTTGATTGTATGTATCCCCTTGTACCTATTTATTTTTTGCATGTGAATGGGCCTACATTAAAGTGTAAATTAGATCCAACTGGGGCTGTCTATTTCCATTATACCCCATTGCTCTCAGCACATTGTCTGCACATATTAAGCAGATGCTTAATACATATTTGAAAGAGTAAATGAATACAATGAGTCCATTTTAGAAAGTTGACGGAGACTATAATTTGTTTGAGCTATTTTTATTTTTACTTTATTTGTAAAGAACTATCCCATTTTTGATGTCCCAGATTAGTTCTAACCTACAACATGTGAGGGGAATCAAAAAAGTCCATGGCAAATATAAACTTTATATCTCCATAAAGGCATTTTGTAACCAATGAAGTCAGTCATTTAGTTAATCCCTAAATAAATAAGGGTCCTAGGAATTTAATCATGCCAATTCAATCTTATTTACGTAATTAGCTGAAGAAAAATAGGGATCCTTTATATATATATAATAAGATTGTTGTTGTTGTTAAGTGCCGTCGAGTCGGTTCCAACCCATAGCGACCCTGTACAGGGTTTCCGAGGGTGTAAATCCTTACGGGAGTAGAAAG
>NW_006408589.1:9998581-10013003 GCF_000296735.1 Chrysochloris asiatica | reverse complement strand
GAAACAAAAAGGAGTAAGTGGAAGCCAAATCAGGATTGTAAAGTGGATGTCTAATGATTTCCTATTGAAATGCTCACAACATTGCCCTTGCTTGATAAGAAGAATGAACAAGAAGAGGATCTGGTGAACTTTCAAGGGCATTTTCCTTCTAAAACTTGGCTAACTTCTTAGGAAACTTTCATAAAAAGTATATGGTGTTATTTAGCCTTCTAAAAAACCAACAAATAAAATGCCTTGAGCATTGTAAAAACTGTTCCTGACTGGTCCACTTTTGGTTTGACTGGACCACTTCCACCTCTTGGTAGCCATTATGTGATTGTACTTTGTCTTCAGGATTGTACTGGTTAAACCGTTTTACAATTCTATTACAATTCTTCCAAGATGTATGCTTTAGGATCTTGATCTCACTTGTTTTAAAATTTCCATTGGCAGCTATGCTTCATCTGGGCACAATAATTTTGATAGCTGACAAGTAGAAAATTTGCTCAGCTTTAGTTTTTCAGTCAGAAGTGTGTAAAGGGACCCAATTGAAATGTCTATGATGTTGGCCATTGTTTCTATTGTTAATCTCTGGTGCTCTTCAATTAGAGCATGAGCAAAAATAATTTTTTTCCTCACAGATTGATGTGGATGGTCTGCCACTGGGAGGCTTCATCTTCAATACCATTTCTTTTCTACATAAAATGAGTTACTCTTTCAAATGGGCAGCGTTTGCCCAAGGACAAAATTCAAAAGGACTAGGCAAGGAGGATAACTGGAAACAGAAAAGAAATGGGATCCATGATGTTACATTGTGGGGATTGCAATCTGTGATATGAAACAAAATGTGTAAGAATTGTTGAGGGGAAACCTGGTCTGAGCTGTAAACCTTCACCCAATACACACACAAAGCGTAAAAACAAACAAAAACCAAGCTATTCATTTGTAAACTGATGATTTCTTTGAGGTATTGTCCCAATAAAATTTTCATAAAGCATCAGTGATTTCACCATTCTTCCACTTAAGTTTCCCCATAAATTTAATGTTTGTTCAATTGTAGTAGAATTCATTGTTCTGGTTGGGGCTCTTTTCAAATGGCTTGTTTCATCCTGTTAGTGTCTTAGATTAGATCCTGGTCAGACATGTTAGAAAAGTCATTGTTAAGAGCCATAGAGTTGGTTCCAACTCATGATGACCCTATATAGGGTTTCTGAAGAGCAGCTGGTGAATTTGAACCATTGATCTTATGGTTCAAATTGACCTTGTGGTATGGTGTTTATCCTGTAGTGCCACTGTTGGTATGAGTTTATTTTGGTGCAAAAAAAAGAGAAAAGAAATCCATGCATAGTTTTTCATAATATGCATTTTCCATGTTTTTGAAGACGCTTTAGATAAACATATACCAATGAAAGTAAAAAAGATTCCTACTAAAAGGATGCAATTCATACATGCACTGGTTTATTCTAAACAAAACATGTCTGCATGATCACTAGAAGACTGGAGACAAGTTTTCTCAGTAATCTACTTGTCTTAGTCTCTTTAGGTTGCCTTCAACAACAAAACAAAACAAAACAAAACAAAACAAAACAAAACAAAAGGCCCAGTCAGAATAGTGGCTTCTGAGAGAATGTGCTGAAGCAGTTAAATTCAAGGCAGAGAGGTCAGTTCAGAAGGTTATGGCAACTGTTTTGGGGAAATTCCAAATTATAATCTCGGTAGATTGTCTCAAAGGACACAGGACGATCATGGGGGCTTATTAGGAAGAAATTTTAAGAAAATTCCAAATTGCAAAAGGTCAGGAAAGTTGTGCTGCGGTATTTTTTTTTCCATGATGCCAATGCACCTGCTCATTCCTCGAGGGTACCAGATCTGTCCTACAAGAATTTGTTGGGAAACTACCTCAGCTTCCCTCCATAACTTTCCTCTTCAGCAGTCTTTTTGTTGTGAAAACTCAAAGGAACATGATTTGAATACCTTGAGGGTGCCAGAATTGAAATTGCAGCACGATGTAAACTAAAGAGTGCAGAAATCTGGGAAGGGTTAGAGAGATGGAAAGATCACCTTCAGAATTGCATAGACCTAGATGGAGGAGAGATGTCAAGAAAAATATCACATTTTGATATTTTTGTTTAATAAAGATTGCTTTGATTTTGTAGCAATGTTTTAGATTTACCTTTGTGTTTGTATGTGTGTGTGTGTGTCTGAGGGTTCCAAAATGTTTGTAGATAATTTCCATTATATTTTAATTACATTTTTCCACGAACTTATTGAAGCCCTTCTCCTACATGTCAGTGAGAACAGAACTCAACTAGACTCCCTGGCAGTTCCTGCCTTGCACAGGTTTTGGCTTTCACAGGTTTACCTACATATAATTTTAAAAACAAACACCTTTATAAATCTTAATGAAGCATTAGTAGATAAAATGGTCTAGTAATAAAGTCAGAGAACTGATTTAAAGCCCTTGTTTCTTTGGTTTAAGACAAGTGTATTAAGCTGGAGAAAAGTTACTTAACCTTTTAGAATCTACATTTCCCACTTGTGAAGTTGGAATAATTATTTTATCTACTTCATAGAGGTGTGAGGTTCAATGAATGTAAATTATAAACCTTTGGCTACCACATAGTAAGTGCTTGGGATTATTGGTAGTTTGATTTTTTTCACATTTTGAAAGCTAGTAGTGTTCAACACCATCACCAACTATACAGACTTACTATGTATTTGTGTCAGAAATTGCTCTCTACCTGACACTTCACTAGGAATTCATGGTGCACTGGAAAAACAAGGTCATTGTAGGTTCTGTTGTTGTTGTTAGGTGCCACCAAGTTGGTACTGACTACGAGTGACCCTATGCACAACAGAGCGAAACACTGCTTGATCCTGAGCTAACCTCACAATCCTTGCTATGCCTAAACCCATTGATGCTGCCACTGTGCAATCCATCTAGTTGGGGGTCTTCCTCTCTTTTGCTGAGTCTCCGCTTTACCAAGCATGGTGCCCTTCTCCAGGGACTGGTCCCTCCTGACAATATATTTGGAGTATGAGCAGCAAGTCTGGTCATCCTGGTTTCCAGGGAGCATTCTGGTTGTACTTTTTCCAGTACAGATTGGTTTGTTCTTTTGGCAGTCCATGGTACTTTGAATATTCTCTTCCAAGACCATAACTCAAATGCAGCAATTCTTCTATGGTCTTCCTTATTCACTGTCCAACTTTCATATGCATATGAGGTAATTGAAAATACCATGGCCTGTATCAGATGCATATGAGGCTATTGAAAATACCATGGCTTAGTCCTGACATCTTTGCTCGTCAACACTGTAGGTTCTGACTTTACTGAATTTTCCATCATGGGATGGGATGTGAGTGAGATGATATGGGAGATGTTGTTCTAACTTGCTCCTGTTTTTCCTGCCCTCAGCCAGCTCCTATATGAGTTCTACACCTGCATCCCGCCTGTGAAACTCCAGAAACAGAAAGTACAGTCCATGAATGAAATCGTCCGCAGCAACCTATTTAAAAAGCAAGGTAAGGCAAAGCTTCTTGGTGTGAGTTGTGCTGTGAGCCACACACAGGTTTTTTGGGAAGGCCTGGCTGGCTGTGGCAAGCTGCCAGGCTCTTCTCTAACAACTCCTTTGGGTCCTCATAAGCATGAAAAATCAAAAGTCGCTGACAATTTAGATAATCAGAATCTAAACTGATTTTAAGAAACTGTAGGTTGCATCGTTTATTTCTCCTAAGCAAGTTTAATGAGGTGGTGAGTTTGGAGTCCTATGCTTTAAATCATTCTGGTGTAAGGTTTTTGGTTCCCTACTTTCTGTATTGTTTATATTTGCTTTCCTTGAGGAAAAGTGGGTGGAGTTTCTTTTGGTAGAAAGGAGGAACTTTTAATGCAAGAGTTCTCAGAATTTAGTGTTGCTGTTTTAAGTGCTGTTGAGTTGGTTCTGACTCATAGCAACCCTGTATAAGGTTTCTGAGGAGAGACTGGTGGGTTTGAACCACTGACCCAGCAGCTCAACCTGTCCTTGCAGTCTAGCGCATTATCCTGCAGCACCACACTAGGACCCCCAAAAACATAGAGTGTGTGAGAATAAACTGGGGGCAGCGATGGCTCAGTGGTAGAGTTCTCACCTTCCAAGCAGGACACCTGGGTTCAGTTCCTGGTCAGTGCACAGTGACGTACAGCCACCGCCTGCCTGTCAGGGGAGGTTTGTGTACTGCTGTGATGCTGAAACAGGTTTTAGTGGAGGCTCCACACTAAGATGGACTAGGAAGAAAGGCCTGGAGATCGACTTTGAAAAAGCAACTGATGAAAACGCTGTGATATGATCTCTTTGTTAATGGGATTGCCATGAGTTGGAGGCCAACTCAGCTGCCAACAACAATGATAAAAATAAACAGGCAAGCAGGTTAAAACGCAGTCCTGAGAGCCATCCTATAAATTCTGATTTAGTAAGAATTTGCAGGTTTAAAAAAAAAAAAAACTTTCTATTATGAATTGAGTGAAGGTTTACAGACAGGATTCTCACTTTTACATTCAACAAATCTTACACTTTGTTTCATCTCAACGATAGAATCCCCTCCATGTAACAACAGTTGACCCGCTTCCTCCCTGCGGTTCCTATTTCCATTCTACTGACCTTCCCAACCCTTCTCAACTTTGTCCTTAGGGACATGTTGCCTTTTTATTTTGAATGACTGACCCTTCCATGGTGAGCAGACCTTACTAGTACTGTACAGATATATAGAAATGACTATAGGTATATAAGGAGCTCTGATAGTGTACTGGTTACAAATCGGGCTGCGAACCTTAAGGTCAGCAGTTCGAAACTATCAGCTGTTCTGCGGGAGAAAGATGAGAATTTCTGCTCCTGTAAAGATTTACAGCCATGGAAACCCTGTACAGGGTTGCTATGAGTCAGTTCCGACTCCACGGCACATAACCACCACCACAATAGGTATCTAAGGAGCTCTGGTAGCATAGTGGTTACGAATCGGGCTGCAAACCTCAGGGAGAGCAGTTTGAAACTACCAGCTGTTCTGTGGGAGAAAGATGAGGTGTTCTGCTCCCATAAAGATTTACAGCCTCGGAAACCCTGTACAAGGTCACTATGAGTCGGAACCGACTCCACAGCGCATAACAACAACATAGGCATATAGTCACTCCTATATACCTATACTGCTTGGCTGAAAATTGGGCTGTGTGGGTGAGTTTCTTTCCATAGTCTCAGGTTCCTCCAGTCTCTTTCTGACCAGTGAGCCTGGTCTTTTTTGGTTTGTTTTATTTTATAATTTTGAGTTTTCTTCCGCTTTTTCTTCTACTCTCTCTGGGACCTTCTAATGTGATCCCTTTCAGAGCAGTTGGTAGTGCTAGTCAGGCACCCTCTAGTTCTACTGGCCTCAGAGTTATTGAGACTGATGTTCACATGTTCCATTAGTCTGCTGGACTAATTGATTTCCAAGAATCTTAAATTTTCATAACTCTTCCTTCTTCTGCACATGGAGAGACCATCTAGCTGCACCTTAGATGGTCAGGAATTCACATTTTTTAGAATTTTAAGTTATTTTTGAGTAGCTAATGCATTTATGTGGATCAAAATGCAAACGTATGAAAAGGTACTACATGAAAAGGATCCTTGCAATGTAGGCATCCTGATTCCTCTAAGAAACAGCCAAAGATTTTAGTTTCCATTGTTTGCTTCTAGAAACATTACATATATAAGCAATCAGAGGTATATATAGTATATATTCTCCTGGTCTTTTACTATCATTTTTATGACTCAGATAGTATCATATTATACAACTGCTTTGTACTTAACCTTCTTACTTTAATGGTATTTCCTGGAGATCAGGGACTAGCAGTGGATTGGACAGACATTGCGATCAGAAGTTATACTCTAAGCTGATTTCTTTTAAGGACTTGATCCTCTGACATTCATCCAATGTCAGGAGACTTGAGGTTCTCTGTTTCTGCGGTCAGTGAACTGGATGCCTGAAATTCCTCTGGATATGACCAGACAAAATTTGTGTTTTGTTGCTGTTGTTAGTTGCTGTCAGTTCTGACTCCAAGTGGCCCTGTACAGAACAGAATGAAAGACTGCCCGGTCCTGCACCATCATTACAATTGTCATGAGTCCATTGCTGCTGCCACTGCGTCAGTTCATCTCCTTGGGGGTCTTACTATTTTTTACCAACCTCCACTTTACCAAGCATGATGTCGTTTTCCAGTGACTGGTCCCTCCTGATAAGATGCTCAGAGAATGACAGACAAAGTCACACCATAGTCGCTTTTAAGGAATATTTTGGCTGTACTTGTTACAACACAGATTTTTTGTTCTTCTGTCAATCCATGGTACTTTGTTGTTGTTGTTCACCAATACCATAATTCAGATGCTTGGATTCTTCTCTTGCCTTTTTTATTTATTGACTAACATTCACATGCATATGAGGTGATTGAAAATACCCTGGCTTGGGTCTGTTGCTTATTAGTCATCAAACTGACATCTTAGCTCTTGAACACTTTAAAGAAGTCTTCTGCAGAAGATTTGTTGTTGTTGTTGTTATGTGCTATCAAGTCAGTACCGACTCATAGAGACCTTATGCACAACAGAACGGAACACTGCCCAAACCTATGTCAAGCTCAAGGTTATTGCTAAGCTTGAGCCCGTTACTGTTGCCACTGTGCCAATCCATCTCATTGGTGATCTTCTTCTTTTTCACTGACCTGCCACTTTACCAAGCATGATGTCCTTCTCCAGAGACAAGTCCCTCCTGATAATATATCCAAAGTGTGAGAGACCAAGTCCTGGCTTCTAAGGAGCATTCTGGCTGTATTTCTTCCAAAACAGATTTGTTTGTTCTTTTGGTACTCCATAGTACTTTTAATATTCTCCTCAAACACCCTAACACAAATGCATCAATTCTTCAATGGTCTTTCTTATTCATTGTCAAACTTTCACTTGCCTGTGAGGTTTTTGAAAATACAATGGCTGGGTCAGGGGCACCTTATTCTGCATACTGACATCTTTGCTCTTCAACACTTTAAAGAGGTCTTGTGCAGCAGATTTGCCTAATGCAAGACTTTGCTTGATTTGACTAATTTTAAATCAGTCAATGTTCCCTTGTTCTGTTTGAACAACTGCCTCTTGGTTTGTGTACAGGTTCCTCATGAATACAATTCAGCTTTCCCAAATACTTATTCTCTGCAATGTTGTTCATAGCTAGTCATGGTCCATATAACTGAAAGTCTTTTGTAGTCTATAAAACACAGGTATCTTTCTGGTATTCTCTGCTTTAAGGCAAAATCCAAATGACATCAGTAATTGTATACTTACTTGAATCTGGTCTCCAGCAGTTCCTTTTCAGTATACTGTTGTAGCGTTTTTGTATTATCTTTATTAAAATTTTACTTGCATTTGATATTAATGATACTGTCCAATGATTTCTGCATTCCTTTGGGTCACCTTTCTTTGGAATGTGCAAAAATATGGATTTTTTGCAATTTGTTGTCCAGCTGACTTCCAGATTTCTTGGCATAGATAAGTGCCACATCAGTTTGTTGAAAGATTTTAATTGTTAGTCCATCAATTCCCAGAGTCTTGTTCTTTGCAGTTGCCTTCAGAGCACTTTGGACTTCTTCCTTCAGTGCCAACTTCTTCAGTCTGAAATTGATCAAACATTGAATTAAGATGTATTGATAATTGCTGTTGACTGGAATGCAAAGGCTGGAAACAAAAAGGAAGGATTAGTAGTTGGAAAATATGGTCTTGGTGATAGAAATGATACTGGAGGCTGCATGATATAATTTTGCAAGACCAATGACTTCTTCATTGCAAATACCTTTTTTAAACAGCGAAAATGCAAGCGGACCGTATCATATGGAATACATATAAATCAAATTGACTTGATCTGTGGAAAGAGACGGTGGAAAATCTCCTTATCATCAGTCAAAACAGGTCCAGGGGCAGACTATGGAACAGACCATCAATTGCTTTTATGCAAGTTCAGGCTGCAGCTGAAGAACATTAAACCAAGTCTACAAGAGCTAAAACATGATCTTGAACATATCCCACCTGAATGTAGAGATCATCTCAAGAACAGATTTGATGAATCAGCAGCAGGTTCACCTACTGCAATATGTTCTTTGATTTCTGGATTGCTGCTTTTCATGAGTGTCCTTTATGGATCCACACAAAATGAAGTCTTTGACAATTGCAAACCTTTCTTTGTTTACCATGCTATTATTTATGGGTTCAGTGGTGAGGATTTTTGATTTCTTTACATTGAGGTGCAGTCCACGCTGAGGGATGTAGTCTTCAATGTTCATCAATAAGTATTTTAAGTCCTCTTTGCTTCCAGCAAACAAGGTTGTGTCATCTGCATATCACAGGTAGTGAGTGACTCTTCCCCCAATTCTGATGTCATGTTTTATTTTATAAAATCCAGCTTCTTTGATTATTTGCTTAGCCTACAGATTTAATAAGAATGGTGAAAGGATACAATATTGGTGCACCCCATTCCTGATTTAAAACCATTGTTCTGTTCCAGTGATTGCCTCTTGCTTGGTTTATGTACTGGTTCCTCATGAGCATAATGAGATGTTCTGGAATACCCATTCTTTGCAATGTTATCTATAATTTATTATTATCCACATAGTCAAATGTCCTTGCATACTCAGTAAAACACATTCATTCTTATGAAAACCTTATGAATAACAGCAGAGCATGGTAGGCAGGTTTCAGCTGAGCTTGCAGACTAAGACAGATTAGGAAGAAGGAGAGGTAGACTACTTTTGAATCTTCAGCCACTGAAAGCCTTATGAATACCAGAAGGCTTTTTTTCATCAACTCGTCCCACTGTTTTATACCTTTACACTGTATGGTAAGGTCCAAGTGTATTGTTATCTTTTATGTTATTGAAGAACGATTTCTGCAATGAAGACGTCATTGTTGTTGTTACTAAGTGCTGTCATGTTAGTTCTGAGTCATAGCAATACCGTCCATGTTAGCTCCCTGATGTCCTAGGGTATTGATCTTTATGCGTTCCATTTTGTTTGTGACAACTTCTAGTTTTCCTAATTTGATACTTTGTGCATTGTACTTTCCAAATGGATGTTTGCAGCTGTTTATTCTCTTTTTAAGTTGTGCCCTATCAGCAAATGAATGTCCCTAATGCTTTGCTCCATTAATATCATTAGGTCATATCTGCTTTGAGGAGACAGCTCTTTCCCAGTCGTATTTTGAGTGCCTTTCAACCTGAGAGGCTCATTTTTTGGCACTATATCTGACAATGTTCTGATGACTTTTATAAGGTTTTCAGTGGCTGATGATTCACAAGTAAGTTTCCTCTCCTTCATCTTGGTCTGTCTTAGTCTAGATGGTCATCTGAAACCTGTCTATCATGGGTGACCCTGCTGGTATTTAAAATACCAGTGGCATAGCTTCTAGAATCTCAGCAACACATAAGCCACCACAGTATGATAAACTGACAGATATGTGGTAGAGGCCTCATTTAGAAGTCAGCATTCAGCTCGTACCTCATCTTCAGCAATACTTTGGGATCCCCCTTGATATCATTCCTCTCTGCAAAAGTCAAAAAAACCAACAATGACTTTTGGAGGTCACCTCTCTTATCAGTAAGTACTATATGGACAGCCATTGCAATTTAAACTTCCTTTCTGTCTGTCCTGGTGTCCGTGATAGAATTAGAAGCAGCATGTATCAGAAACAAGAGGTGTTAGCATGGACAAGATCAGCAGTCCCCAAACTGGAGTTTATTCAGAGAGTGAAGCCTGAAAATTTATGCAAATTGCCTGGTAATTACAGAAATATTCAGGAAACACTTCACTGTAAAGATTTTTTTTTTTTTTCTCTTTTTTTTATTCAAATACCCGGTGGTTGAGTCTAGCGCATCTGAAATTGCTGTTTGAAATCTATCCCTTCAGTTAAGGGTAGGAGGGGTGCATGAGGAAGAAAAATGTTCTCCAGGTGATTTTGATATTCATGTGCATGGTTTCCTGACCATTTACACGAATGTGTGACAACAGATGAATCTAACACATAAGTGTTTTGCTTGTCTGAGGTAGTTTCTGTGAGGCATTTGGAGTTTCATCCTGGTAAATCATGGTTTTGTTTTTTGTGTGGTTGTGGCTTCTTAAACAAGGCACTTGGCTTACTGCATCAGAATGAATTGCTCTCACTTTGAAAGATTTCAAAGACTTCTCCTGCCCCTGCCTGCCCTGGCAGTCCCTCCCTGGACTTGAGGTGGTGTCACTATAGAGACAAACTGAGTCCTATCCTAGGGATGTGACAAGGACAACTATAGCTACATATGGTAGTGTACAGGCTCAGAGAGCAGGGTCACTTGGCTCTCCTTCACTGTTCAGGCTGCCGTGGTCATCAGGGATTGCAGCTGAGCATGGAGGCCATTTGGAGTGCTAGCACAGCCCTGGAATGACCATGTGGTGGCAATTCCAGCCTTGTGGATGGCAGAATCAGTCCTTTATTGGAGCACATCTCACGGGCTGGGTTGTGGCCCCTGAGGCTTAGCGCAATCACAGGCCAGGCTGGATATCTGCTGTGATCTGAGTTTCAGATTCAGCAAAAGCCCTCTGATTAATATTAATGGACAGAAGGCCAGCCTTCACATTGTATACAATTACAAAAGAAATGCAATATTCTTACCTTGAAATGCATACAGAAATGAAAATGAGGCAAACCAAGGGCTCTCTGGGGACCCATTTTCAAGAGGTTGCAATGTATAATTAGTCCATGCATTCTTGCTGCTTACGTGGAAGCAATATGATCCTATACACAACGGAAAGGTAACTCCTCCTCCACTATTTATTTTTCTAAGTGGACCCTCTTACCAAAATATCCCCAAAGGCAAACTTTAGGCCTTCTTAATTCCTCATGTGCCAAATGAATGAAATTTGTATTCATGTGTGCTTCCTGGGTACCCATTGCTCTTGGGTGAGTGTCTCACTATACACCCTTAAATAAGGTGAGTTTTATTCCTCTGGCCAAGTTTGAGCTATAATGAAATTCTTTCTGCTATTCTTCCTGTGAAGTGTCCTGAGCCTCAGGGACGTGATTTTCTTTTGAGCCCACACTCATTTAACTGCCAGATGTGCAAACTGCCTGGAGTATTGTCGGTGACATTAGCTTGTACTTACCGCCTTGAACATTTGTATTGACATCAAACAGAGGGGCCAGAAGGCTTTTAAGCGCTTTCTGGAATGTTGGCATACTACTCTGTTGGCCTATCTTCAGGAACATTGGATGGAGAAGGGGTGGTTTACTGGGTGAGAGTGCTGTTTCTTGGTCACACCAGATCTGGGTTTTTATTCTTTGTTCATCCCCTTACCTGTGTGACTGTGGGCAATTTACTTAAGCTTTCTGAACCTCAGTTAGCTTACCTGCAAAGTATGAATAATAGTAATATGTTTTAGAAGGTTTTTGTGTAGGCTCAGTGAGACTGATAACACATTTAAAATGCGTATCACAACATTAGGTGGCATAGTGTCCTAGAGTTCCTGGGTGATACAAATGGTTAATGTGTTCTGCTGATAACCAAAACATCCATCAAGAAATACAAGGGAAAAAAGGCCTGGACTTGTGCTTCTGAAAACATATCAGTCATTGACCACACTATGGCGCAGAGCTCTACTCTGACACACGTGGAGTTGCCATGAGTCAGAAGGACTGGGTGATGTGGGTCAAATTATCAGCTGTTCATATTGGGTGGTGGTTATTATCTCTGCTGCTCCCAGCAGTTTTCCAACTGCGATTTTGATCTTTGGATTCTTTGCAATAAGGAAGTCTCTTCATGTTTGAAAGTTGCATGTAACCCCAAGTTAAGCCTCCTTGTGTGTCCCTGGAAGTGACATCATTTTCCCCCTTAGAGTCTGAGAAATGTAGAGCTTATGAAATAAAAAAGACTTTGGACTCTATATGCTTCCCATTCTGACTTTGAATAGATTTTTCAACATTCACTTTATTTCCCTAGAGTATTTTTGCAAAAGGTGCAGATTATACATGCCGAGTTCTGGTAGCGTAATGGTTACGCATTGGACTATGAACCTCAAGGTCAGTAGTCTGAAACTACCAACTGTTCTGCAGGAGAAAGGTGAGGTTTTATTCTCCTATAAAGATGTACAGCCTCAGAAGTCCTGTACAGGGTCACTGTGAGTCAGAACAAACTCCACGGCACATAACCGTCACCACCACCAGAGGAGAAATTTTAGGTAAGAGTGAAAAGTTTTTGGTGTCTCACTTTGTTGTTTACCTTGTTAGAGACCTCAACAACATAAATTTAGACCCATGACAACCACCCTTTATGATGATTTGTTCCTTGGGGCTGTTTTGGAGACACACACACACTCTCTCTCTCTCCACCCCACCTCCTTTTTTTCTTCCTTGGAGTCAATTCACCTGAGTTATCCTTACCTCTTACTTGCTATGTGACTTGAGTAAGTCACTTAATCCTTTTAAGTCTTCATTTCCTCATCTGTGAAATGAGAACAACCACACAACATTGAGTTGTTGTGCAGACTCAATATTATAGGATGGCTTGTAGTCAGGGCTATGAGGGAGGAAGGAGTCATGATAAGCCACGTTTACAAACAGAATGGTTGGCCCCTATGTGAATGATTTCAAGATTCAGTGAGAGAATAATCTAGAAATCTGTCTGGACACATTTGCTATCTCCTCCAGTGTAAGCCTGGATCTACCTGGTGGTAATGGTGGGAGGAAGGCTTCTCTGAGGGGAGTCTGCAAGGAAACCAAACCTTCTGCTCCTTTGGAACAGATTCGTTCCTATGAGAACTAATCTCTAAGTAATGTGTCTTTTTAGTCTGATGCTAATCGGATACACCATCTGGTTCAGTGAAAACTGCTTTCAGATCCACATTGCTCACTTTTCAACTTCCAAAACAAACAGAGAAAGAGGGAGGGAGGGAGGAAAGGAGACACAGAGACGGAAAGAGAATGACCGAGAGAGAGAACAACCAAGTGACTAGGAGACATAATCTGTTGTTGCTTAGTGCTGCTGTTGAGTCAGTTCTGACCCATAGCAACCCTGTTAAAGGGTTTCTAAGGAACAGCTGGTGAGTTTGAACTGCTGACTTTGTGGTTCAAACTGACTTTGCAGTCTAGTGCATTAACTCACAGCACCATACCAGGACTCCATGAGTCCTAATAGATATTTGGAAACTGTTTCAGTGTGTATTTTCAGTTGGTAGGTTTTCTTGCTGCAAACTTTATTGAGAAGCTGCTCTCTGAGCACAAAGTAGCTAGTTTTCCTTTTATCAATACAGACCTGTTTCCTACACCATTTATAGCTGCTTGAACCTCAGTTCTCATCAGCTGGGCAACTGGAGGTGGGTGGTGGTACTAGCACTCTAAGGGGTATATCTTTTCAAATCATCATATCATTGCATCATTGGGCTGAAATTGAAGAAAAGTCTTCACAACTCTTGCATTTTTCATGTGTTTGGTCAAATTATTTAATATCACTGAGCTTTGGGGTCTTCATCTTAATGTGCATAGGAGTGTCATTATTGGAATATGGACTGTTGTGGTTGTTTCAGGCAATTGTTCTAATTCTGATTTACTCATACGTTCCTTTGAAAGGGAACCGCTCTGAGTTCTCCATTTCTTTTGCTACAAAAATGAGATAATGTATGTAAACATGTAACAGGGTTTTTGAGACATACTTGCTATTTATTACATGATCACATCTTATATCTATTGTTATAACAACAATAGAATAATGATGTCAGTAACAACTTAAAGGAGAGATTTATAGTTATTAAATACAATTAACAACACCAACAATATACCAGCTAAGTTTGTAAACATTGCGCCACCAGAGCTCCATAGGCACTGGAAAGAACATAAAGATACATTAAATTCTTACAACCCAATGATGTAAACATTAGTATCCCCATCTTATGGTTAGGGACATGGAAGCATAGAAAGCTTAATAACTTTCATCTCAGTGTGACCAAAAATGACACAATGTATTAAGATACTATTGTATTGGAATGTAATGTTGTGGTAGTAATCCCAAACCATAGAAGTTTGACAGTGTAAAGTTTTATTTCTTTTTTATGCAAAGTTGATGAATGTTATATACCTTTTATATTTTCTGAATCTGTGCAACTGCTTCATGTTCCCTGCAACAGGGAAAAAAGAGGAAGTACAACCATTCTTAACTCTCTCAGCCTGAAAGTGACAACTGTCAATTTCTCCACAGCTCTTTGGTCAGAGTGTGTCACTAGTTTCCAACCTAACAGCAAGGGATTCTGGGAAGTGAAGGGAAGCACATGGAATATTTGATGAGTATAGTCTTTGCCAGGTCAAGAGGACTCATGAGTTGGTGTTGGAACTCTGTAACAAATATAAAGGTATGTTTGGAGGTTCAGAGGGTTTATAGCTGGGGAATTTGC
>NW_006408589.1:9989987-9995196 GCF_000296735.1 Chrysochloris asiatica | reverse complement strand
GGATCGAGCATTGTTTCGTTCTGCTGTGCATGGGGTCGCTATGAGTCGGTTCCGACTCGATGGCACCTGACAACAACAACAACAACAACATAGTCTTTGCCACTCACAGGCAGTATTAGAACTGTATTCTGAACAAAAGTCATTTGAATAAAAAAATCATCTATTTCCATTACATCGTGCTTTATTTTTATAGTAAATAAAAAGACCGTAGATGGTGTTTGTTTATTTTCTTATTAGAAATGTTTTCTTCTCCAAGTTAGAAAAGGTACCTCATCAAACCTTGCCTGGGAGGGGGATGGGATTCTTGTGGCCAATGGCTGCTGGTCCACTGCTGATTCTAGGAACTTCACTGCAGCAAGCAGGGGTTTTAGCAGGCTGCTTGAGACATTGGTATACAGGTAGGGCAGCTGCTGAGTCTGTTCTGTAGGAAATGTAACTTCTTCCTCTGGGAACATGCATCATCCAGGTGGCTGGCTTCTCACCACTCCCCACCCATCCACAATTCCTTTCTTTGCAAATATTGCTCTGGACTACCTACCATTGCTCCCCACTCCCAACTCTTCCTAAAACAAATTACACTAGGGACTCCAGCTTATCCCTTTTAGACCCAAATCAGGCCTCCCGTCTAGTGTAAATCTTCCTTAATACCACAGGTAGTTCAGCTCAGCACCTGCTGAAGATCAGCCCTGGGGAGAGATTGTTGCAAAGGTGTAGATGTCTGCATGCCACCCACAGTTCAAAGAAAATGAAACTTTATTCTATTTTTCTTTAACCTAAAATTTCAGTGTCCACCTTACTTTGTAATTTGGCAGCTTGATTTTTGTTGTTAATGAAATCTTGAGAGCATCATGTTTAACCAGTCTTTTTTAGTTAAAAACAGCCTCCTTTCCCTCTCTAAAATGGTGCCTGGGGCTTTGATCCAGATCCTCACGGTGGCTTTTCCATTAGCCTATCTAAATCCATTGGCTTCCCGGTGTGACACTAGTATAAACACTGAATTGCTAACAGCAAGGTCAGCAGTTCAAATGCTGCAGGCACTCCTTGGAAACCCTTACACAGGGTGGCTATGAGTCTGAACTGACTTGAGGATGCTTAACAACAAGGTCTAAATCCATTTTCAAGGCACTCTGGTAGCATGGTAGTTACAAGTTGGGCTTCTAACCTCAAGCCCATCAGTTCAAAACTACCAGCTGTTCCTCTAGAGAAAGATGAGGCTTTGAAGTTGTCCAGGACTTCATTCTTCTTGGATCAACTATCAACACTCAAGGAAGCAGCAGTCAAGAAATCAAATGATGTATTGCATTAGGAAAATCTGCTGCGCGAGACCTTTTTAAAGTGTTGAAGAGCAAAGATGTCAGCTTGAGGACTAAAGTGCGCCTGACCCAAGCCATGGTATTCTCAATAACCTCATATGCATGTGAAGTTGGACAGTAAATAAGGAAGACCATAAGAAAATTGATCCTTTTGAGTTACGGTGTTAGAGGAGAATATTGAAAGTGCCATGGGATGCCCATAGAACCAACTGTGTTGGAAGACGTGCAGCCTGAGTGCTCCTTGGAGGCCAAGATGGCCAAACTTTGGACATATTGTCATAGTTCGGACATATTGTGAGGAGAGACCAGTCACTGGAGAAGGATATTATGTTTGGTAAGGTGGAGGGTCAGAGAAAAAGAGGAAGACCCCCAGCTAGATGGATTGGCCAAGTGGAAGCATCAATGGACTCAAGTGTGACAATAATAGTGAGGTTGTCCCAGGATTGGACAGTGTTTTGCTCTGCTGTGCATAAGGTTGCTATGAGTCAGCAATGACTCGATGGCACCTAACAACAACAAAGATTTACAGGATCACTATGAGTCCAAAATGACTCCATAGTATATAACCACCACTACCACCACCACCAAATCAAGAAATTTGGAAGACAATTATCTGGCCGACTGATGGAAAGAGATCTGTATTTGTGACCATTCCAAAGAGAGGTGACCCAAAAGAATGTGGAAATCATCGGACAATATTTTTGATATCCCTTGCGAGTAAAGCTTTACTAAAGGTAATGCAGAAACAGCTGCAAGCATACATTGACAGAGAACTTCCAGAGGTTAAAACTGGATTCAGAAAAGGCCGTGGAATGAGGGCTATCATTGCTGATGTCTGATGGATTTTGGCTGAAAGCAGAGAATATCAGAAAGATGTTTACCTGTGCTTTATTGACTACACAAAGGCTTTCGATTGTGTGGATCATGACAAGCTATAGACAACATTGCAAAGTATGAGTATTCCGGAACACTTAATTGTGCTCATGAAGAATCTGTACATGGCCCAAGAAGCAGTTGTTTGAACAGAACATGGGAAGACTGAATGGTTTAAAATTAAGAAAGGTGTGCAACAAGGTTGTATTCTTTCACCATACTTATTCAACCTGTATGCTGAGCAAATAATCCAAGAAGCTGGATTCTATGAAGAAACACGTGGCATCAGGATTGGAGGAAGACTCATTAACAACCTGCAATATGCAGATGATACAAACTTGCTTGCTGAAAGTGAAGAGGACTTGAAACATTTACTGATGAAGATCATAGAGCACAGCCTTCAGTATGGATTGCATCTCAATGTAAAGAAAACAAAAATCCTCACCACTGGACCAATAAACAACATTCTTATCAATGGAGAAAAGATTGAAGTTGTCAAGGACTTCATTCTTCTTGGATCAACTATTAACACTCATGGAAGCGGCGGTCAAGAAATCAAATGTCTGCTGCACAAGACCTTTTTAAAATTGTTGAAGAACAAAGATGTCAGCTTGAGGACTAAGGAGCACCTGACCCAAGCCATGTTATTTTCAATAACCTCATATGCATGTGAAAGCTGGACAGTGAATAAGGAAGACCATATAAGAATGGATGCTTTTGAGTTATGGTGTTGGAGGAGAATATTGAAAGTGCCATGGGCTGCCAAAAGAACCAATAGATCTGTGTTGGAAGAAGTGCAGCCAGAGTGCTCCTTGGAGGCTAGAATGGCCAAATTTCATCTCTCCTACTTCAGACATATTGTCAAGAGGGACCAGTCACTGGAGAAGGATATCATGTTTGGAAAGGTGGAAGGTCAGAGATAAAGAGGAAGACTCCCAGTGAGATGGATTAGGAAAGTGGCAGCATCAGTGGGCTCAGGCATGGCAATAATTGAGGTTAGCCCAGGATCAGGCAGTGTTTCATTCTGTTGTGCACAGGGTCGCTATGAGTTGGTACCAACTCAGTGGCACCTAACAACAACAAACCACCAAATCCATTATCTTAAGTTCCTTATCTAAGCCCAGAAAGAGATACTAGAGCACAGGTATCCTATATCCCTGTTTGGGCCACACCAACAGGTTAAGGGGACAGTGAAGCCTTCCCCTCCATATATCTTCTTCCTTTCTGAGAAGGTGTTCTTTAATTCATTTCCCTAGGGCCATAAATATGGGATGGCTGCTAAAATGACCAACTAACAGGGAAAGAAAGGTGTGACAAGTAGTTTAGTATGATCCTGGTCTAATAATGCAGGAAAAACAAGGTTTCTAACATCTGATGTGATTTCTCAAACTTCAGTTGCACCTGTGGAATTTGTTAAAATTGCAGATTCCTGCAGCCTACTCAAAGAATTAGACCATGATGGTGTGCATGGGATCAGCCATCAAGGTGATTCTGAGGCTGGTGGCCCCTTAGCCCTCTCCAATGGAAAGCACAGCTGCAGGAGGCAGGCATGGAGTGTAGAGGCGGTGGTAGTGGAAAGCAGTTATGCCAGAAAGACTTTCACAACCTGCCACATAAACTTTCACCATAATGCACATCTCATTGTAGTGTGTGTCTGCTTAGGTGACACTGTATGCTGATGGTGTGAGCTCACTCATGAAAAGGGATATGCTGTATTTCTTTATGTGCCCTGCCTGCTTAGGGTCTTATTGATAGTGGCTCACAGAGGTTGGTCTGTGGTCTTAGGCAGCAAAAAAAATACTATTACTTAGTGAGCAGGCATTTTTCTTCTCAGAAGAGACCTCAGTTATCCAGAACTATAACAGGTCATAATCTTTGATTCATAATATACATCATCATTGGTCCACACAAGGCCTGTTTTCATTGATTGAAAAATTTAGTTAGTTATTTTAATAACAAATCGAACATCCACAGGCTCACCATGCAAAATAAGAACTATGAACTTGATATTAACGTACACAGCTTTGGCTCTTCCCACCTAAAGTAACCCCATAACTGAATCCTGTGTTGATCACTGCTGCTTTACTCTTCTATGCAGTTTTTCTACTTCTGTGTATATTCTTGGAGTCTTGGTATGGCACTGTAGGCTAATGTGTCAGACTGCAAAATTGTTTGAACCACAAGGTCAGTGGTTCAAGCTCACCAGCTGCTCCTTGGAAACCCTATACAGGGTCACTATGGGTCGGAATTGACTCGGCAGCATTTAACAACAACAGCATATATGTTCCTGGAGTCCTGTGTGGCTCAGTAGGATAAGGACAAGATTTCTCACTGCAAGTTCTACCGTTCAAACCCACCAGCTGCTCCTTAGAAACCCTATACAGGGTCGCTATGAGTCAGAACCAATTCAACAGCACTTTACAACCACAGCATATATACCCCAGGTGTTTTAGTTATTTAAACTGCATGAGAAGACCATTGAACTATATGTGTGTGGGGGACAGGACATTGTCATTCAATGTCATCTGAAGGTTTATCCATGTTATAAATTATTGTAGCTATAGATTGTGTTACAAAATTCCATTGTGTGAATAATATACAGTCCATTCATTTGTGTTCTTAGTAATAGGCATTTATTTATTCGTGTGTGTGTGTTTCCCCCCTTTTTATCATAAACATTGCTGATAAGAACATTCTTTTATATGCTTCCTGTTGTACAAAAATTTTTTGGGGTTATTACTAGTACTAGATTGACTGGACAGTGTTATTACTGTTGGGTACTGTCTGGTTGATTCTGATTTATAGACCACACATGACGCAGGAGGGTTTTCTTGATTGTAATACAAAAATAGATCATGTAGTCTTTCTCCCACAGAGCCTCTGGGTGGATTTGAACTGCCAACCCTTCAGTTAGCAGCTGTGAGCTTAATGAAAGAGCCACCAGGGATCCTTGCTGGGTCATGGAGTAGCTAAATATTTAATGTTAGGAGGTAGTGCTAACTGTTTTCCAAAGGTGATTGTAC
>NW_006408589.1:9987595-9989662 GCF_000296735.1 Chrysochloris asiatica | reverse complement strand
TTTTTTTTTGCAAATCCAAAATGTGTTTATTTAATATATTCATCATCGGGGCTCAAAAGGAGAGTTAATTTAAAAACAAACAAAAATGACGGCACAGTTTAAGATAACAGTTCTGTACAGAAATCAAGGAACCGACGGACAGACCATCTAAGGAAAAATAGACAATACAGGGAGTGTCTGACAGATGGAGTCAGGGCTCTTGGCTGGAGACTTGCTTTGAGTAGGTTTCCTGCAGTTATTTCTTAAAGACTGTGGGGTTTTTCCAGAGTTCGGCAGCATATGTATTCAAAGGGCTATCAATATTGGGTTCTCCTAGCAGGCTCTGGATTGAGAGGAGGATGGTCCTGACGTCATAGAGGGCGGACCACTTGTCCTTCAGGATGTCTAGACAGATGTTACCCTGAGTGTCCACGTTGGGGTGGTAGCAGGGTGTGAGGAACTTCACTGTGGGCGCATTGGAAGGGTAGCCACTGGGGAACTAGAGGGAGAGCTTGTACCTTAGGTCTTCGTATACTGTGCCAGCTGCTCCATGGATGGTCCCCACCCACTTGAAAAGGTTGTCTGATTCAGGGAAGGTAGAAATACCTTTGTCACCAGACATCATCAAGGTCATCAGCTCCTGCTGTAACCGCTTGCCCACGGAGCCCCTGGCAGTGCCCCTGCTGGGCTCAACCCCTTTCCGGGCAGTGACAACGCTGGCTGTGGCTGGGTCACGGTTCTGGGAGACCATTCAGTCAGCGCTCTTAGAGCATCTGCCCTCAATTTATACCTTGTTCTCTTAGAGCATCTGCCCTCAATTTATAACTTGTCTTTTAATAAGTATTTTAGGAACAAAATTTCTTGTATTATAGCCACATATATCAATATTTTTAAGTGAAATCTTTTTGTGTCTTGTTGAAGAAATTTTTCCCGCTTCTAATTTGACTTTTGAACATGAGTCCTTAATTTATCTGCAGAGTTTCTGTTTGTCTATGGTGTGACGGAGGAATCTAATTTTGTCTCTCTTTTCCATACAGACAGACATTTTCCTCAGATTCATATGTACCAGTTACTGTCAAGTCAGCCCCAACCCATGGACCCTATGTGTGTCAGAGCATAACTGTGCTTTGTGGGTTTTTAAAGAAAGATCTCAGAAACAGATCTTTCTTCTGAGGTACCTTTGGGTGACCTCAAAGCCCCAATATTTTGATTAATAGTTGGTGTGTTAACCAAGTGCACCACCCAGGGGCTTCTCAGATGCAGGGGAGTCTCTCTTATCTTCATACTCATGTCATTTTGGATTTCTAGCACGCTGTGCTTTCCCAGACACTTGAGGGCAGAAGAGTCTGGAAATGCTGCTGAGGAACTCTATGCTCTGGAGCTGGAATTCAGTCCCAACCCCAGAGCAGACAGTTCCTCTATGCCATTCCCAGGAAGATCAGGAGAAAGAGATACCCTCTCCTTCCACATCAAGCTCCATATGGAGTTCCTGTGTGATATTAAATCAAACCATGCAGGTAGTTCTAACTCATAGTGAACCTATAGGACAGGGTACAACTGCTTCATAGGGTTTCTGAGACTGTAAATCTTTGACAGCATTGGACAGCCTCATCTTCCTCCTGAGGAGTGACTAGTGTGTTTGAACTACTGATTTTGTAGATATCAGCCCAACAATTGTGCATACTGTACCACTACCCTGGAAATTACGGATGAGACCTCCAAGTTTTGTTTCCTAGGCTTGAACCTTCTCAGCTGTGAAAAGAATGTTCTAGCTCCTTCAAATAATAATCTCTCTTATGCCAAGAAGTCACTTGGATGTATAGGGCATCCTTCTTGTAGTTTCTCTATATATCTGATGTAGAGAACATTGAACATGAGGAGAGCAGAATAGTAGTGACAATAGCAGCAGCGGCAGTTGGCAGTTATTGAGTGCCTATTATGCACCAGGCATGGCGCTGAACACTTGATGTACATTATCCCATTTTGTGTGCAGCTAGTTTAGTCACTTAAGGAGCTCTGGTAGCGTAGTGGTTACGAATCGGACTGCGAACCTTAAGGTCAGCGGTTCGAAACTATCAGCCGCTCCGC
>NW_006408589.1:9985136-9986985 GCF_000296735.1 Chrysochloris asiatica | reverse complement strand
TACCGACTCAACAGCTCTTAACAACAACAGCAGTCAGTAATGATAGTCTATGCCTTAGGAAAATATCCTCAGATCCATTACATTAATGTCACCCAAACATTCTCACATAGCACCATTTATTACATTAAAAAATGTAATCCCTTTAGCATATTGTGATTGTTGTTAGTTGCTGTCAGAATGGTGATCCCATGTGTGCAGAATAGAACTTCTCCATAGGGTAGTGAATGCTCAGGCCTTTTGGAAGCAGATTGTCAGATGGCTTCTGTGTAGGTTTAAACTGCCAACTTTTTGGCACTCAAGCATGTGTGCCATCCAAAGCTTCTTTTACCTTCCCGTATATTGATTTCCCCAATTCTAAATGCCTGAACTGGGTACAATGAACAAGGCCCTTTAACAGAAGGCTAAACAAATGAAGACCCAGGGCCTGAAGCCCTCAGGGTCACAGCCAGTCATTAGCCAAGTTCAAAATCCTGGAAACCTTAGGTTTTACCTTCTGGGGCCAATTTCATTTCTTCAAGAAAGTGCTGTTGAGTTTTCAGGGCTACATTTCTTCTCATCAGTGCTTTTGGAGGCATCAAAGACCTCTAAATGGGGAGGCCATTTTGCCTCTCTCCACTGCAGTGTTAACAAAGCTGCATCCAGTTCTAAGCTGTCTGTCTGCTCTTTGGAGATCTGAGAAAGGACTCTCCCTCTCATCTTCTCTTCCCCTTTCAACATGACAGATCGTAGAATTCAGTCTCAGAAACCTTCAGATCCTGAATCAGAGAAGACAGTGATTTAATAAACTGCAGAACAAATCCAAGAGAGATTTATTAAAGTGCTTCTTTTTTTCTTTGCCTCTGGCTAAAGTATTAAAAAAGAAAAAGAGAAGAAGAAAAAGAACATACAATCAAGAGGGAAAAAAAATCCCTCTTGAACCTCCCCAAATACTTATAGAGTAGCAGCTTTTAATGATATTTATAAAGTAC
Organism: Chrysochloris asiatica; assembly: GCF_000296735.1. NCBI lineage: Eukaryota > Metazoa > Chordata > Mammalia > Afrosoricida > Chrysochloridae > Chrysochloris > Chrysochloris asiatica. The sequence goes on along the minus strand of NW_006408589.1, from coordinate 9,986,017 downwards.
AATTTAATTGGGGGGAAATCCCAGATCACTTCTTTAATAGCAATCCAAGTCAACTCTTCTGTAAACATTTTTTTATTTTCCTCATTAAAATGAGAGAAGAACAAAATCAGACTGTTTTTATCCCATCCAATCCAGGTTCCATGGAATTCTCTTCCAATTTTAGCACAGTTTTTGGTAGATGTGGAACCACATATAATGAGTGAGTTTATGTAGATCTTTAAAAGGTATGTTTATTCATATATACTTGCATGTATAATTTGTTTTTGCACTGTGAAATCATAATTATGGAGGAATGCCACTTGAGTGATAGTGAACTAGATTTTAGAATATTCTGAAACTTCTGGGAACTCTGGTGATTCAGTGATTAAGTGCTCAGCTGCTAACCAAAAGATTGGTTGAACCCAATGAAGTTTGCCTTTACAGAGGCAAAAACCCACCAGCCATGATGCACTTTTTGCCTCTATAAAGATCTACAGCCACAGAAACTCTGGGGGAGGAGGCGGGGAATTCTATTCTGCCCTACAGGGTTGCCGCAAGTCAAAATTGACAATGGGTAATACTGATTGGAAGAGAGTTCTGGTACCGTAGTGGTTACAAATTGGGTTGTGAACCTCAAGGTCAGCAGTTCAAAACTACCAGCTGCTCCGCAGGAGAAAGATGAAGCTTTCTGCTCCTGTAAAGATTTACAGCCTCGGAAACCCTGTTCAGGGTCGATATGGGTTGGAACCGCTATGGGTTGACAACAATACTGATTGCAAGAGATCCATATTTGTGCCCATTCCAAAGAGAGGTGACCCAATGGAATGCAGATATCATCAGAGAATCTCTTTGATATCCCATGCAAGTAAAGTTTTGCTCAAAGTAATATAGAAATGACTGCA
>NW_006408589.1:9959293-9985036 GCF_000296735.1 Chrysochloris asiatica | reverse complement strand
AGGAAATCTAACGACATATTGCATTGGGCAATTATGCTGCACAAGACCTTTTTAAAGTGTTGAAGAGCAAAGATGTCAGCTTGAGGACTAAGGTGCATCTGACCCAAGCCATGGTATTTTCAATAACCTCATATGCATGCAAAAGCTGGACAGTGAATAAGGAAGACCATAGAGGAATTGATGCCTTTGAGTTGTGGTGTTGGAGAAGACTATTGGAAGTGCCATGGGCTACCAAAAGAGCCAATAGATCCGTTTTGGAAGATGTGCAGTCAGAGTGCTCCTTAGAGGCCAAGATGGCCAAACTTCATCTCTCATATTTTGGACATATTGTCAGGAGGGAGCAGTCGCTGAGAGAAGGATATCATGTTTGGAAAGTGGAGGGTCAGAGAAAAACAGGAAGATCCCCAATGAGATGGGTTGGCCAGGTGGCAGCATCAATGGGCTCAAGCATGGCAACAATATTGAGGTTGGCCAAGGATCAGGCAGTGTTTCGTTCTGCTGTGCATAAGTTCGCTATGGGTCAGTACCAACTCGATGGCACCTAACAACAACAATGATGGGTTAGGGTTTGAGACTTTTATGTTAATGTGTTCTTGTTTGGTTTTGCTGATTTATTTATTTGTTTATCTGTTTACTTGACTAAAGCCTTCCTAAATAAAAATGAATTTTTTTTTTTTTTTAAACCAAAGCACAAGGCAATAAGACTGGAAACCAGCTGTAAGATCCATTTAAATTCAATAATATTTATTTAGCTGTGATCTTTTTAATTGTCTCATATGCATGTAAAAGTTGGACAATGAATAAGAAATACCAAAAGAAGGCTTGGTGTCTCTGAATTATGATATTGGAAAAGAACACTGGATATACCATGAATTGCCAGGGAAAAACCAAACAAATATTTGTTGGTAGGAATGCAACCAGACTGCTCTTTAGAGGCTGGGATGGTGTAACTTTGTCTCATTTGCCTTGGGCATATTATCAGAGGATACCAATCTCTGGAGAAAGACATCATGCTTAGTAAGGTAGATGGTCAATGACAGAGACTGATCCTCAACAAAATGGACTGATACAGTGACTAGAACAAGAGGCACAAATATACCGATTCTTGTGAGGGTGGAATAGGACAGGGTTATGTTTGATTCTGTAATGCATGGGGTTGCTATGCATCAGAATTGCTTCAACAGCACCTAACAACAACTATGAATATTGAAAAATGTGAAAGTGTAGTAGTACTATGCTATGGGAAATAAGACAAAGAAATCGTAATAAATAATTTTATGGCTGTTATTTAGTTAGTTATTGGATTTCTGGTGTGGCACTGTAGGATAAGCTCTAGACTGTTAACTGCAAGGTCAGGGGTTCATACCCACCAGCCACTCCTCAGAAATCTTATACAAGGTCACTATGAGTCACAACTGACTCAAGGGCAGTTAGCAACAACATTTACTCATTATGGAGTGCAATGGTGTAAAGGAGTCCTGGTGTGATGCTGTAGGATAAACACTGGGCTGCTAAATGCAAAGCTGGTAGTTCAAACCCACCAGTTGCTCTTTAGAAATCCTATACAGGATTGCTATGAGTCAGAACCTTCTCGATGACACTTTACAACAACAGGTGGCATAGTGGGTTGCATGTTGGGCTGCTAACTGAAAAAGTTGCAGGTGGAATCCACTTGCCACTCCTCAGAAGAAGTCTTGGTGTCTCTGAATTATGATATCTAAAAAGAACACTGAATATACCATGAACTGCCAGGAAAAAAGATGCAGTTTTCTGCTCCTATAAAAAATTGTTGTTGTTAAGTGCCGTCAAGTCTGTTCTGACTCATAATGACCCTGTATAGGGTTTCCTAGGAGTCGTTGGTGAGTTTGAATCACTGACCTTCCAGTTGAGTGCTTATTCTACAGTACCACACCAGGACTCCATAAAGATTTATAGCCTTGGAAACCCTATACAGGTAACTATGAGTCTGAACCAACTGGTGGTAAACAAGAACAAGTACCACATCAAGCTTTTTCCATATTATTATCATGACATCCCTGTGAAGTTTAAGTATTATTGCCCCATTTTACAAATGAGGAAACTGAAGGTTATCGAGGCTTGGAAACATATTGGTGGTCACCCACCAAGGGAAATGGCTGTGCAAGGTTCTAGCTGAGATCTCTCAAGATTCCCAAGTGTGCGCTAAGAGTTGCTATGCTAAATAGCGTCAAGGGTCAAAAGAAACATTGTTATCCAGAGTCAGTTTACAGTTGGTGGGAGATAGAATTTACATCAGGAGTCTCCACAGGCCAGACAGATGATATCAATGAGTCTGTGGGAGTTGGTTCGGAGTTACTAAGTTTTTTGGCAAGATAACTTTATCGTATCAAGTTATCTTCCGTGGTATTTTTAACGTTACAGATCCTCGACTTGACTGTTAAATATTTGGGAACCTTCTTCACTTTGTGAAGAAATGTGATTTCTTTCATTTTTTTTCGAAGACACAGTGTCACGAAGACACAGTGTCACTGGGACAATTTTTCTTTTTCTTGCCTTTGACAGAGATATGTTTCTCTACTAATAAGGAAACAAAAGTGGAAGTGATTACCAGTCACTCACTCAGGGTGGAAGGCAGTAGGGAGAGGTGAGGACTTGCGGAGGCCGGGGGGTGGGGATTATGAGTTAGTTCCAGGGTTTTTTTCCAACTTGATATGTGGACTCAGTGCTGCCTGATTTCCTCATTTCTTTTTCTTTTAAAAAGAAGAAACTTCCAACTTGGTTCTTATGTGAAACTTTCGATTTCTTTTTTTTTAAAGCAGTATTCGGGTCAAGCAAGCTACAACTGCATATGAACTCGGGATAGCAACCTCTGGTGTAAATTTACAAAGGTATTAAAATAACCCTTTAAGAGTGACTAGTACCAGAATTCATTGAGAGCAATGCTTTTGGAATGACGGGGACAGCTTTATGGAGCTGCGCTTTAAAGGACAGTGAGTGTGATGTAGTCCCCTGAGGAGAGTGGTCTGTGGGGATACTGCATGTGTGGGAGCTGGACACTGATTTGTTGCTGACCACTGCTTCTTGGGCCTCAGAAAAGCAAGGTTGTATCATCTGCATATTGCAGGTTGTTAATGAGTTTTCCTCCAATCCTAATGCCACATTTTTCTTCATAGAACTCAGCTTCTCAGATTATTTGCTCAGTATACAGGTTGAATCAGTATGGCGAAAGAATACAACCCTGTCACACACCTTTCTTAATTTTAAACCATTCAGTGTTCCCATGTTCTGTTCAAACAACTGCCTCTTGGTCCATGTACCGATTTCTTACGCGCAGAATTAAGTGTATTAAGTTCCCTGAATACGAGCAGGTAAAGCAAGACTGGCACTCATTAGGTAAGGTCCGCAAAGGTAAGGTCATAGCAAAAGGACCTGATACCCCACAACTCAAATTGAACTTAGAGTTTACTTCACTTCCAAAGTTGGAATAAACAGAAAACAGCAGAACTGAGAAGTCAGATCTCCCTACTCCCGGTCTCGTGTTCTATTGTACTATCCAGTGATGATAAGTAACAGTAATACTAATAATAGCTACTGGTAGTAATGATGATACTTCCTAAGTGATAAATTCTCTGTCTTCTCCCATTTAATCAGGTTATCATTCCCATTTTAGAGATAAGGAATTGGATGCTTCTTAGAGGCAGTGACTTGCATAAGGTAGCAAAATCGGGACTTAAATCCAGGCCCGTGTTGTGAACCAGAGTCTTGTGTTGTGTCTAGTTCAGCAATGGGATGTCTCTACTCAAATATTTCTACCCGATTTAGCTGAAGCCTTCACTCTGTCCTCATTTGCCTCAGATCATTGACCTCCCTCTTTGTGCTGGAGTCTGGTTCCACTTGGGCAGTCACCCCAGCCTGGCTGGTGTCACACTGAGTAGTTCCATTTTGGCTGCTGGGAGTTAATGAAGGCTCTCAATGTGGCTGCATTTACATGCCTGGCATTCAGAGAACCTCCATAGACTGACACCCCTCCAGTCATCAAGGATGACTGTGGGCTTGTGCAAACATCCTTCCTTACCCAGGTCTGTTTTATGCTGGATCTATTGTATATAAGGAAGAAGCAGAATCCTATATGTATGGAAGAATGCTTGTATGTGAGAGATGGCAGACAGACAGAGAGAATGGGGAGGAAAAGGAAGAAGAGAGAAAGAAAAATATTTAACCTGTGAAGGCTGGTAATAGGCATGCCCTACACTACAGAAATAAAAAGCAAAGAAGGCAAAGATTTATCTACTAAGGCTATGAATTCATAAAATGAAATGAGCCAAACTGATCAAAATTAGAATGGTGAAATTAGTTATGGACTATCTATACCGCTGAGACCTATAAAGTCCTAAAAAAACCAGAATGGAAGAATATTTTCAGTAAGTGAAGAGAGCATATTACAACTCATTAAAGCATTATTCCAATCATATAAACTATGTTATATATGTTGTTGTTACATGACACTGAGTTGATTTTGACACATAGCAGCTATGTATGTATAGGGTTTCTAAGGAACAGCTGGTGAGTTTGAACTACTGACCTCATGGTTCAAACTAACCTTGTGGTCCAGTGCTTTATACTTAAGCTCCATACCAGGTCTCTCTGTCTATCTGTCTGTCTGTCTTTCTCTCTATACATATATACATAAATACACATATATACATACATATATATTTTATATATATATACACACATATATACATACATATATACATACATACACATATACATATATACACACATATATAATTATACACACACACACATATATATATATATATACACACACACATATGTATATATATATATGCTGTTAAGTGCCATCAAGTCGATTCTGACCCATAGCAACCCTGTATAGGGTTTCCAAGGAGCAGCTGGTGAGCTTGAACCACCGATCTTACAGTTCAAACGACTTTTCAGTCTGACACATTAGCCCAGAGCGCTACACCAGGACTCCATAGGAAGGATAAACAATAGTTAACTTTAAAACATAAGATCATAGATTGTTGTTGTTAAATGCCATTAAGTCAGTCCTAACTCCAAGTGATCATGTATAGAGTTTCTGAGGAGTGGCTGGTGGATTTGAACCTCTGACCTTGTGGTTAACAGTCTAGTGCTTATCCTGTGATAGTTATATGTGTGTCCAAATGTTCTAAATACACCCACAATGTTTTGATAATACTAATTTTATGGCACTTAACAACAACAACAATTTCTATGAAGGAGCCTGGTGGTGCGAATTGTTACGCACTCAGCTGCCAACCAAAAGGTTAAGGAATCACACTCATTCAGAAGCTCTGCAGGAGAAAGAACTGGCAATCTGTTTTCATCTTTTTAAAGAATAAAACCCACAATCCAATTCACTGCCTAAGAGTTGGTCCCTAGAAAACCCTACAGCGCAGTCCCACTCTGTCACATGGAGTTGCTATAAACAGAAACCAACTCAATATAACGCCCAACAACAATCATTTCAATGAACAATAATTAACACTTGTTTTTCAGCTCTGATGACTGTCAGGCAAGGAAAACCCCCAGTGAGATGGATTGGCCAAGTGGCAGCATCAATGGGCTCAAGTATGACAACAATTGTGAGGTTGACCCAGGACTGGGCAGTGTTTTGTTCTGTTGTACGTAGGGTTGCTGTCAGTCGGTACTGACTCAATGGCACCTAAGAACAACAACAACAACAGGATTACTATGGTTGGAATCGACTGAATGGCAATGAGCTTATTTTGGGGGTGTTTATTTAATGGTAACCAGTTGACACAGGGCACTTCCATTGATCCAAGTCCTCCTCCATGATGGGAAAGTGAACTTCTTAGTTAACACTGAGTGCTTATTGCATGCCAAGAACTGTGCTAAGAATGATATATGAGTATCTTACTGACTCCTCCATTATTAACCTTATGATATAGGTGCAATAGTGCCTTTTTGCAAATATTGAAGTGGGGCTCTTAACATCTTGACTCTACTCTACATCTGTACTCTACCATACATCTGTACCCTATCATACATCTGTACTCTACTTAATTGTCTGTTTTTCCAGCCACCAGTGCAATGACTGGTGGGTGATAATGTGTTGTTGTTGTTAAGTATTGTGAAGTCGGTTACGACCCATAGTAAGCCTGTATAGGGTTTCCAAGAAGTGGCTGGTGAGTTTGAACCACTGACCTTGTGTTGCAAACCAACCTTGAGGTCCAGTGCTTTATCCCACAGCATCACATCAGGATTCCTGGTAATATGTAGGTGCTAAACCAATGTTTGCAACACTGAACTTGAAGTTTTTTAGTGACTGGAATTGTGATGAACCTCAGGACTACACTCACAGCCATACTTACTTTCTTTTACTCAACCCCTCCCAAAATAGTAGGCCCAAAAGTTAAGAAGACTCCTTACAGATTTGGTAAGCAGTACCTGATGCTTCTGCTCTGTTTCACTTTCTCTTTCTATAAAATGTGATGGACACATGTTTGTACTGTCCTAGTTGTCTGGTGGCGTTATTAGAATACTATGAAGGATTCTAGTATGTGGTTGAGCATTAGTGAGAATGCAGTACATTGGGCACATCAAAGGTCTGTGCTAGAAGTGACATTAGCAACCAAGTGTCCAGGGATGGTCAAACTCAACAATTAAAAGAACCCTCTGAAAATAATTGATATAAACCAGGTGCACTTTCTTCATGCCTCTACCATTCTAAGCCTATGTATATGGTGGTGGTGGCGTTAAGTGCCGTCAAATTAGTTCGGACTCATCATGACCCTGTGTAGGGTTTCCAAGGAGCCACTGGTTGGTTTGAATTGCCAAACTTGTGGTTAGCCATCCAGTGCCTACCCTATATATATGTGTGTGTGTGAAAAGGAGCCCTGATAGTGTGGTAGTAAAAGCACTTGGCTAGTAATGAAAAGGTCAGTGGTGCCAGCCCAACTGTTGTTCCATGGGAGAAAGATGTGGCAGTCTGCTTTCGTAAAAATTAGATCCTTTGAAACCCTATGGGACGTTCTACTCTGTCCTACAGTATTGTTATGAGCTGAATCTACTCAATAGCAATGGTTTTTTTTTTTGTGTGTGTGTGTGTATTCAACATACATATCCAAGACAGATTTACAGAGAAGTAAGCAGACGTCCAGAAGAGTTAAGTGACCTATCCAAATCTAGTTAGCACAAGAGTTAGGACTCGTGTCCCATTCTCCAGTTTTTCTTCCCCACACTTTAATTGTTATCATTAAAGGGGAACCCAAGCATGGTAGGACCCTTTTTCTTTCTGGCTCAAAGGGTATGTGCCCTTGAGTGCCTAGAGAGGTAAGCAGGGGTTTGTCCATGCCCATGTGGTACCAGTGGTTGAAGTTATCTGATACTGCTGGCTATTGAGTCTACTCTCCCTTCAACAAATTGGTGTGTGCCATCGCTAGTGCTGGTGGTGTAGGATGACTTCTTGAGGCCATCTCTGGAGGAACTCCACAAGATGATTATGTGGTGGCTCATCCCACCCTGTGATCACACCCACTGCCCTGCCATCTTCTAACACTCCACCCGCCCCCCTCTGAATAACTGTGCAGACATAACCACCTCTTTGTCTCCCTTGGTCTTTGCATCCTCTCTTTCCTTCTCTCTTCCTTCTCCTGCCTCCTTTCTTCCTTTCTCTGTTTTCTATATCATTTGCTCTGTCTTTTCCTCCTACATCCATTGCAGCCCCTTCTTTTAGTTGGTTGCCTTCATACCCCCCCTTGAAAAATTCCACCTTGTCTTAAGTCTGGGAACACCCATGTGTGCTTCCAGCATCAGCTGATTCTCAGCCTAAATCCCTCAGGTCCTAGGATGTGGGGTGTGGTAGTGATTGGCTACAGAACTCAAGAAAGTATGGATGCAGGAATTTAGGAATTCATCCTACTTTGTCTCCCTCCCAAAGAGAGCTACAACCATTTTCTTTCTAGGTCATCTTTGAAGTAGGTCCACCTTGCCAAGGTGAGCATTATTTTTTTCTCAGACACTGTATACTCTAATCTCATTTGGGAAAACATATTTCCCCTACTAGTGTGGCTTTGGTCTCCATCTTTTTGGATCTGCAGGCTCTGCCATTATTGTGAGAAGAAGCATTTGGCTCTTTCCCACCCAGCATGAGCCCAGTTTCCCTGAGAGTCTTCATCAACCTGGCTCTAAATGGTTCTGTGTTACCCAGATAAAGGATGCAGTCAGCTCTGAGTAGTTTTTAATTTTAAGTTTGTTTTCTTAATAATGAAAAAAATGTTTCATCTTCCTTTTCTGAAATATTTGTGGACTTCCCAAAACATATGAGAAAGTTATCAATTTATGCTCCCATGGGGACTTAAAAATCACTATGATTATGTCCTGGTGTGGTGCTGTGGGTCAATGCCTTGGACTGAAAAGTTAGTTTGAACTGCAAGTTTAGTGGTTCAAGGTCACCAGCTGCTCCTTGGAAACCCTACAGAGGGCTGCTATGGGTCAGAACTGACTCAGTGGTACTTAACAATAACAATGCTTTGTCCATTTGATAGCTGAGAAAAATGGGCATGTAATTGGCCCAGGGTTTTACAGCTAGTAATTGAAAGAGCAGAGATTTGAACCCAGACATTCTGGCTCTAAAGAACATGTTTTTAACTACTGCACCATACTGCTTAATGCCTGTGCAACCATGAAACATCCTTAATATTTGTCCTTTAAATCTTACATTCTGTGTCTTAATCCTGTTTCTATTTGTAGGAATTATTCAAGTCTGTGTTAATATCCAGCAATTTTCCACATAATGACACTTTTTTTTTTTTTTTTAAAAGACCTTTTGATTTGATACATCTGGAACTTCTAAAACTGTATTTTGAAAAATCCAGTTCATTGCTACACTAAGCAAAAAAAAAAAATGTTGGCACCCAAAATTTTTCCTCTGGGCCTCTTGTAGGGAGAATGTGTACATATGTCTATCAGTCTGTATTACTCATGCAGACAGGTTGCATGCCAAACATCCAGTTAGCCAGTAGACGGCTAGGAATAAGGCATGTGTAACCCTTAGCATCAACCACTCTATGGGTGTTCCATTCTTCTGTGGGCAAGCTGGACACACAGTACGTAATGTTAGCAAAGTGAAAGCTATTTTATTATTTATAGAAAGCAAGCTTGTTGTTGTTGTTAAGTGCTGTGGAGTCAGTTCTTACTCACAGCGATGCTGTACAGGGTTTCTGAGGCTGTAAATCTTTATGGGAGCAGAAATCCTCATCTATCTCCCACGGTACAGATGGTAGTTTCAAACTGCTGACCCTGAGGTTAGCAGCCTGATTCGTAACCATTATGCTACCAGAGCCCCTAGCAGTAAACATTAAAAACAGATTTCCAAAGGGGAAATGTTCATTCTCTCCCAAATTACCAATGTTCATTCTTTGTTCACTGGTAGGCAAGTGGTGGTTCAGGTCAGGTGTTGTGTTCACATGACTATTGCTTCTGGCTACCACCATGTCTCTCTGGGTTTCTGCTCTGCCATTGGCATCTCCTGAGCCTCTGCCGCATGGTCCTTCTAAATCTCTGCTACAGGCTCCAGCCACGATATTCAGGCTTGTGGGGCTCTCTCATCACCATGCTATCCAGATTCCTGCTGCCCAGGGGGAAGTGGGAGATGGAGGCATGTAACCACTGCCTAGGGTACACTCAGGCCTCTGTTGGCCTGCACAAGCAAGTATTAAAGCTCTGTCAGCTCTACTACCAAGGCTTCTTCCAGAGGTGTTTGGCACCACCCTCCTGTAGAAAGACAACCCTTGCCTGGAATACACTCAGACCTCTGCCCAACACAGGCAAGTGTTACAGTTCTTTTAATTCCGCTGGCAAGCCTCTTGCCCAAAGGCACTCAACTCTTATTCCACCGGCCAGGCAGGCTTACTGCCATTGTCTCTCCCTGTCTTTAGCATTCATTCTTTTTTCTAGGTCTAGGAAGTTCTCACCACAGGGATCCCAGCTCTTTGGTCCAAAGGATGAACTCAGCTCCAGACTCCTCCTCTTAATGGTAGTGAGGTCAGCATCCTTTGTATGGATTGGTCCACTACATCCTAGTAGGATTTCACAGTTGACCAATCTCCCAGGTAGGACACAGTCACTTAGTTTCCTTAGTAATTGGCCAATCCCTGTAAAGGTTTTATACACCTGATTTGCATAGTCCCAGCCAATTATTTTGTGGGAGTTACAATATCATGGCTAGAAAGGTCATATAAAAGCAATTTGCTGAACTGTGGGCGTGGGTGGGGGGCAATCCTCCCACTCATATTTGATTTACTATTAAGCCAAATAAGAAACAATGAAAATGTTGCCACCACATATTCTAGAGTTGATGTTTCTTTGAGATTTCCCTTGAATTTGTATAATTTCTTAACTTAGGTGGAGAGTATGTTTTTTTCTCTGTATTTCTACAAAAGGCACTGAGTAGGTACACAAAAGGTGCTCAAAGGAAGAAGAAATATTTGCCTTATGAAGGATGCCAACACAGTCTATATATATAGGTAGGTAGGTAGGTAGGCAGATAGATAGATAGATAGATAGATATAGATAGATATAGATATTGTCCTGGTGTGGTGCTGTAGAATAAGCACTGGACTGCTAACCACAAAGTCAGTGGATCAAACCCACCAGCTGCTCCTTGGAAACCCTATGAGTCAGAACTGACTTGGTGGTACTTAACAAAGAACAACACAGTCTGTTGGAGAGAACACTGTATTAAGAGTTGGAAGATTTAAATTCCAGTCCAGGGAAGCTGTGTGACCTTAGACAAAACGCTTAACCTCTTTGGGTGCCTATCCTCATCCATATGATCACTAAGATCCTGTCCATCCCTAATAGTCGGGAAGTCTGTGTTGCCAGGGCAGTGTGGAGAAAGCGGCAAGGACTTGAAGTACCATTCAGATTGCTGGGAAAGCGTTTTGTTATCCTGGGGTTTGAGGGCACTGGTGTCAGCCTGACATAAAATACACCAAAGGGTTTGTTGAGTTCAGGTGTATCCAGGGCAGGACATTGTCTACAGGGGCCATTGCAGAATCAGTGGTTTGTCATCAAGAGGTTTGTTGGAACTGAGTTGGTGGTTTCCTGGCATGGGACCTGGGGCTCCACTGGTGACGGGAGCAGCAGTGAGGAACAGGAGCAGCAGTGAGGAACATGTTGACCACATTTATGTGAACTTTTTGCTCCATGTGAGTGTTTTTGTGGGTCTCCAAAAAGTGCTTTTCCTCAGGCTGGCCCCTGCTGATGTCCCAGATTTGTCATTGCCTGTGTGTGCAAGGGGAAATTTTGTTGTGCTTTGTATTTTTTTGTTTGGTTGGTTTTTGCAGATTCCAGGTTCCATCTCTGGCAGAAGTGTCAGGATTTAAAATCAATTACAATCCAGGTAGCAGAAGGTTGGCTACAGCACTCTGCTGTTGGTTAGAGGTCTGTGCAGAGAAATCAGCAGGTCCCAGTTATATATGAGGAAAATTTGTGGAGTTTCAGTGGCCTGCAGTGAGTTGCAAATTTTAATAGGTGGGGGACTCAGCTGCAGACAGCAGAATAGTTTGTACTGTGAGTGACAGGAAAGAGAGAAACAAATTCCCTCAGTATAAGATAGGTTGATCCCAGTTTTCCTAGTTCATCAAGAAATCTGCCCCACATACATCACAAGACAGACTCTAGGCTTGAGGGTGGACTATGACTTGCCTGCTTCTTTTTCTCCTTCAATCTCCAGAGCTCTGCCAGGCTCCTCCCAGCCCTCTGTTGCCCAGGCCTAAATCTGAGGGAGAAAGATGATGGGAGGATGTAGGGAGGATGATAAGTAACCCACTTCCTCCTCTTCCCATCAGACTTGCACTCTGTTTCACATATACCCACTTCCATCACTGCTCTGAGGTCCTGGTGTGGCGCTGCAGAGTAATGCGCTGGACTACAAGGTCGGTGGTTCAAGCTCATCAGCAGCTCCTTGGAAACCCTATACAGGCTATGGGTCGGAAACAACTCAGTGGCACTTAACAACAACAGTCCTGCTCGGGATTCCACTGCTACTCTGTCATAGTGACCCTGGGGGGCAGGGTAGAACTATTTCCTAGGGGTTCCAAGACTGTGCACTTTGCAGTTAGCAGCTCACTGGTTAACCTACTGTACACCCAGGGTTCAGCGCATACATATTTCTTCTGAGGCACTTCTGAGTGGATATGAACCTGAAGTACGACTTCAGGTTAGTTTAACTGCATGTGCAGACACTTTTCTTTTTTTCTAAATAAGGTCACATTTATAAGTACTGGAGTTTGGATTTCAACGTACCTTTTTTTGGGATACAAATGGACCTGTGACCTTAGGTTTTCTAATCTCATTATCAAAGATTTATCATATTCTGGAAAATGACAGTGTTTTATTTTGTTCCCTAGGCTATGAGTTGGATCTTTCCATGACTTTGGAGAAGTCATTTCACTTCTTTGGCTCTTGGTTTTTTTATTTGTAAAATGGGAAGAATAATAGGGTTAATGAAATGTTAAGTGAATTCATGCTTAGTGTTATCCATGGATGATAATGAATGCTCCATTAATGATAAATTATAGTTATTAAAAGTATAATTATTGTTACTTTTTATTATCATTAATTTAGAATAGCAGAACCAGGAGAAACAAACAACAACTATGTGAGAAAGTAAACATGCATGTATACTGCAATAATTATGATTATTGGTTGTGGTGGTGTGCCATGGAGTCAGTTTTGAGTCATAGTGACCCTGTGTAGGGTTTCCAAGGCTGCAAATCTTTATAGGAACAGAAAGCCTCATCTTTCTCCCACGGAGCAGCTGGTAGATTCAAACTACTGACTTTGAGATTATCAGCTTAACTCATTATCCACTATGCTACCATCGCTCCTAATTGTGATCGTAGTCATCTTTTATATTTTCTTATAGAAATCTTAGAGTGTCAGTTGATGACACTGTTTTACAGAGGGAGAAAGGTGCCCACCCATACCGTATCTTGCAAACGATCAAGTTTAAAGACACTTAGCTGTTTCTAACAATGAATCTAGTTTTTCCCTTGTCGACTCTGTTTCTTGTAGGAAGAAGGAAGTAAGATTGGTACCTTGAATCAGCTTCCTCTAATACTCACCAGACATCAACTGTTGCTTGTCCCAAGCAGGTGATCATGTGAATGTTTGTGAGCCAATTTAAGGGCAACTCCTTGTCTGATGACTTCTGAAGCCCAGGGATGCACTGGTATACATATATCCTGGACAGGCCACTTCTGTTGGGCTTCAGTTGCAGTCGATTGCATTGATACTTTTTTTCAACTCAACAGCTACAAAAGCTCTTTTCCCCAAAGCAGCTGATCTTTTCAAACCTTTGCCGTTTCTTCCCGGTGAGACTTTCAGATAACAGGGTAAATGCAATTAACAACTAAACACCCTAGGTAATGAGATCTCCTTGAGTGTGTTTAAAAGTTTCACAAAATCACAGACATACAGAGTTAAACAATGCCTTGGGGACTACCCATCCAATGTCATCATCCCCGTCTTTCAGTTGATGTGGTCTAGAGAGATGATGACACGCCCTGCCCAAGGTCACACCATAAGATATGACCAGAAACCAGGAATCTTTATTTTGACTCCATGTCTTTTACTTATGAATTTGTACTGCAGTATGCAAAATTACTTAACATCGCATGGTGTATAATTTTAGGTCACTCTCTTGTAACTCTTTTTCAGTCTTTAAGGTTACGGCAAAGATTGCAAACCTTTTGTGGTGGTGCCAGGGTTAGAAGTCACCAACAAAATACAGAAACCACATACACTCTTAACAGTTTGTGAGTAATCTTTAGTCACATTGAGGAGAGGCAGAGTGAGATCAGCTTCACTAGTGGACACTGATCTCCCATGCTTAGCAGGATTGTCTCCATATATGGTCAGTGCAAGACATTTATTCTCTGTTCAGCCCTCTCATGCTATAGTTGAGAGATCTATTCACTCGCTGCCATGAGCATTTATAGAAGTGAGGTTGAACAGGTACCATGCAGATTCTCAGGCAAGAGACAGAGAAAGTCAAAATGTGCCCAGAAGAGGGGGAAGACTTCCCTGATAAGAAGGAACTGGAGGAGAGAGAGCAACCCACTTCCCAAACTCCTGACTAGAGAAGGTTCTGGGCTCAGTGCCTTTATTTAGGCAGCTTGGCTGGGAGGAGAATAGGCAGACCGTTCCCACAACACCTCAACTATTTTGTCTTCAACCGTGCCCCACTTATCTCCTTTGATAACGAGGCGGGAGAAGACTTTAGGCTTAAACTCCTCTTAAAATGTGGTAAAAGTATTTTCTTTTCATTGTATTAATGGTCACTCTTCCATTGTCAGCAAGTGATACTAGTTTTCAATTTGAAGTAGTAAATGTTGTTTTTCAGAATAAAGGTAAACAGATTAAAATGAATCTACTTTATGAAAAAATAGTAAATAATTGTGTAGGCTGTTAATTATGAGGGATATATGGTGGGTCTTCATTGGCAAAAATAATGATTCACTAAAACTTTCAGCTCAACATAAAAGAATAAATATCTTTACAATTGGACCAATAAACAGCATCATGATAAATGGAGAAAAGATTGAAGTTGTCAAAGGTTTCATTTTACTTGGATCCATAATCAACGCCCATGGAAGCATTGGTCAGGAAATCAAACATTGTGATGAGTTGGTCAAATCTGCTGTAAAAGACCTCTTTAAAGTATTACAGAGCAAAGATGTCACTTTAAAGATTAAGGGATACCTGGTCAGAGCCATGGCATTTTCTGTTACTCATATGTGTGAAAGTTGGACAATGAATAAAGAAGACCAGAGGAGAAGAATTGATGCATTTGAATTGTGGTGTTGGCAAAGAATATCAAAAGTACCATGGATTCCAGAAGAACTAACAAATCTGTCTTGGAAGAAGTACAGCCAGAATGCCCCTTTGCCATTAGAAGCTAGTATGGTGAGACTTCATTTCATGTACTTTGAACATGTTATCAGGAAGGACCAGTCCCTGGAAAAGGACATCATGTTTGGTAGAGAGTCAGTGAGAAAGAGGAAGACTCCCAATGAGATGGATTCGCACAGTGGCTACAACAATGAGCTCAAACAGCAACGATTGTGAGGATGGTGCAGGACCCAACAGTGCTTTGTTCTATTGTACATAGGCTTGGCATTGGTCAGAACCAACTGAATGGCACTTAGCAACAGCCACAAAGCTTAGAGAATGCTTTCTTTTTTTTTTTTTTTTTTAAAGTTTTTATTGTGAATTATGTGTTAGTTTACAAGGGTGAACATTAGCTTTACATTCATCCTATTGTATTTTGTTTCATTGCAATGCATGATGCAATCCCCTGCAAGCATCATCAAACAATCAAAGGGTACACCCCACACTCCTGCCCCGTGGCTACCAGCACACAGCCCCTCTCCCTCCCTGAGTCCAGGGTCACCAGTCGCTCCTTTGGAGAATGCTTTCTTACTTGATTCTAAACCCTTTAGGATGTTTGAAGCCCTTTGAATTCCTGGATAGTGCACTGGTTAACATACTCAGCTGCTAATCTAAAGGTTTGAGATTCAAGTCCACTCAGAAAGGCCTACTGGCCTACTTCTGAAAGTGTAAAACTGATGATCTGCTCTGAAAACCTTCACCCAACTCACAACAAAAACTTAATTAAAAAAAAAAAAAAAAGAGAGAGAGAGAGAAAAGTTTCTGGAACACAATTCTACTCTGACACACAATGGGTTGTCATGAATCAGAATCAACTTGACTGCAACTGGTTTATAACTTAGTTATCTTGTGATCTAGGAGCTCTGAAGACCAACTGCTGTCTGCCACTGATAGACTCGCCTTTCATAAACATCACATAGAACACATTCATGCCCCATCTTGCTGTGGACACTTTCCCCCTGACTATTACGTGTTTGTGTGGAATGTACCTTCAGTGGAAGATTTATTCTCATTTAGAAGAACCTGAAGGAGAAAAAAGAAAGTGGAGTCATCTTCCAATGACTTATGGGTAGTTAGAGTCAAATGCTTGAAAAACGGGCTTCTGAATCAGCAGAGATTTCACAAAGTGGCTGGTAGAACTACATACAGATAGGTAGAGTTCTGAGATGCCAAGAAATAAAGCTCCTTCTATTACTGCTAATAAAAAAAATGCATTGCTAAATTAAGGGCTAGGAAGGTTAATGATGATACATCCTTTTTTAGTATCAAAGATTAACACGATGCATTGCATATTAAAGTTAATTCAGACACACTGCTAATGGAGGAGGCATACAAAATTAATTTCTACAGCACCTCATAAATTATGATCACTCATTCTCCTTTGGCTGATGCTCTTTGTCTTGGCAAGAGCTGCATGTGTACTCAAAGTGGGCAGCCATCTATTGGTAGTGGGACATCTTCGACCTCTGTGGAATCTGGAGAGCAAGGGGTGTGTTCCCTTCAGCCCTTAATCACTGTCAGCTTTCTTCTGGGTGTTTCCTGGCTTGGATGTGTGTACTCTGTCACTAACCTAGGGAAGCCACTTGGCAGGGATTTTGGTTTTAATAGTTAATGAAACAATGGAAATGAGTAACGGTATGAGAAGAGAGTGAAAGCGGAGAGTGAGTGGGAGAATGAATGAGTGAGTTGAGTAGAGTAAGGCCAGGAGATTCTCCAAGAAGAAGTTGGGACAGCATTTTTGCCTGCTGTCCTCCTGCCTACCAAGGACCAAGATCCAACTGACATAGGGGCCTGTCTAGCTGAATGTTTAAGAGCTCAGACGCTGGCATCCAAATGCCTGAATGTAAATTACAGTAACTAGTACCTTGGACAAGTCTTACTCTTTGTGCATGTTGAATAAGGAAAATATTATACAAGGGGACTTAAAAAAAATTCTATTACCTTTAAATATCATTTTCCACTTTTTGAAGCCTCCTTTGTGTAAATAGTATGTTGCTGTTAAGTGCTGTTGTGTCAACTTCGACTTACAGTGACCCTGTATAGGATATCTGAGGAGCTGCAGGTGGGTTTGAACTGCTGATCTTGTGCTTTGCAGTCCAGTGCTAATCCTACAGCACCACACCAGGAGTCCATATAATATTATAGTATAATATTATATAAGTTCTGGTGTGATACTGTAGGATCAGCACTGAACTACTACCCAACAAGGCCAACCGTTCAAATCCACCAGCTGCTCCTTGGAAAATCTATACAGGGTGATTATGAGTCAGAATTGATTCCATGGCACTTAACAACAACATACTATACTATTCTATACTATGGAGCCCTGGTGTGATACTGTAGTTATCCTAAGCACTGGACTGTTAACCACAAGGTCAGTGGTTCAAAACCACCAGCCACTCCTTGGAAACCCTGTGCAGGATCACTGTGGGTTGGAACTGATTCAGTGGCACTGAGCACTTGTGGATTGAACTGCTAATCTTAATAGTCTGCATTACGTTTGATAGTGATTAGATGCTTTGCCATCAAATTGTATAATATCAGTTCTGAAAAGCGTGTAAGAAAGGCTAATGTTTTGGACTCACTGGACTGTGTTATGTGCTCATGTAAGAGATTGTTGTTGTTCAGTGTCATGAATTTGGGTCCTGACTCATAGTAATCTACACACAGCAAAACGAAATGCTTCCCGGTTCTGTGTCATCTCCATGCCCATTGTGATCTACAGGGCTTCATTGGCTGTTTTACAGAAGTAGACCATCAGTCTTGCTTTATCCTAGTCTGAAAACTGCACTGAAACTTGTTCAGACATCATAACAGCAACACACAAGCTTTCACTGATAGACAGTTAGTGGCTGAGCATGAGGCATATTGGCCAGGAATTAAACCCAGGTCTCCTCCCACATGGAAGGTGAGAGTTCATCCCCTGAATCACCACTGTTCACTCTTCCGAGGGTGGTGCTTGTTCGATGTTGTGGAGTCGGTTTAGACTCATAGTGACCCTGTTAAGGGTTTCCAAGGAGAGATTGGTGGGTTTGAAGCACCACCCTTTTGGTTAGCGATCTAGTGCTTATCCACACCAGGACTCCCTTCCAAGGGTACGAACCATATATATTGTCTGCCCTTTTAACCGAGAGCTCATTTTGTGCTGTTGACTTCCTCCCATCTTCACTTTCCCAGGTTCTTCTTCTATTGACTTTACAATGCAAATAGGATGTCTTTGAAATTTAAAATATATTGGATCTATGTGTTTCATTCCTTTCTTAAATCTGTCTTTTTTGGAGGAGAAGGAGATCTTCCTGGGCAGGGGTCTCCTTGGTTCTACTGTTGTTGTTGTTGTTTGGTGCCATCGAGTTGGTACCCAGTAAAGAAATAGAACAGGCAAGAGCCTTTGCATCTCACGGTTGTTGCTAGTCTCCACTTTCTTAGCTGAATGCTTTTAGAAAATAAAACCAGGCCAGAAAGATGAATTCTTCCCATTCCCATTTTTATTTATAGGGGGGAAATAGCAATGCTTTTTTTTTTTTTTTACCTTCCTCTTTGAAGTTTGCTTCCAATTCTCCAGCTTCTTTGAAATATATATTGAATTTCTTTGTTCTCCTTTTGTTAAGAAAGGACATAGATTTTAAATGAGTGGAGCCGTGAACCTCATCTCTTTTGGAGCTGACGTGGGGAAGGTGAGGGAAAGAGAGAATCGGATGATGATTGGAAAGAATTACGTAACCATCTCATTCTGCTAAATGTTGGAATCCAGGAGAATTTTCTCATTTAATTCTCTGAAATGAAGGGCCCCTCTGTTAGCCTTAAAATGTAAACAACAGGCCTTTAGTGTGAGCTCATCCCAGAAATGGGATACTGACTGCTCATACTGATCCAAAATGTTGTTGTTGGTTTTGATCTTCCTGGTATCTGTAAGTCTTGTGAAGGCAGTGTTGTAGGATTGTTTGCATGCGGTTTGGGGATTATAAGTAAGTGGTCTTATTATCCTAAATTTCAAACAGAAATGTAAAAGGACTTTCAGAGAAAGCTGCCTGAGCCCTCCTTTAGTCTCTCCACATATAAAAGAGAAAATGAAAATCTGAGGTATATATCCCAATCATTCCAATTTATACTTACTTCTTGAAACTCAATTCTCCGAGTTTGGTATTTCCAACAAAAATATATTTTATTTGAATGATGCAGATGAAATAGAGCTTCAGATCTACTTCATTCCATCCAGCCTGGACCAGGCATTTTGTCAAGAGTTTAAGCTACAGATGAAGGAAACTGAAGTTTCAACGTACTCTGCTTTGGAGACAAGAACATACTGCATGTTACGTCAGATCCCAATACCTTGTTGGACTTAATAACTCTGGCAATAAAATCAGTGTAATATTTTATTTTGACCCTCTTTTCAAGTGGATGTTTTATTCTGCATTTTAGTGGAAGGAAGATGAAGTTACCTATCTGTGATCACACAGCAAAGCTGGGATTCAAATCTACGTCTACTGCCCTCAATTCATACTACTTTTGCACAGCTGTCTCTGTGACAAGATAAAGCTAGGAAAGGCAAGATTTGGGTGCTTGGGGGAATGTGAAGATGAAGAAACACATTCATATCCTCCTCTAGGCTCCAGGTACTTTTACCTGGTTAACTGAAGGACAACACAAAATAGTAAATATTGAAAGTACCGAACATGAGATAATGTTCTGATTCTGACAGTAGTCCCAAACGTCGGAGACAGGGTGTCCAATCTGATGTTGGTTTCTAAGGGAGAGTAATAGCTAACTAACAGCCTCTTCTCCCCTGAAGTGAAACTAGCAAGACTCATTCATTCATCTAACACTTATTGGTAGTAATTGTCTCACCCCAGGCACTTGCTGTTTACTGAGGAAATGCACTGAATAGTTTGAAAGTCATGATTGCTGTTTGCTAGGCATCTGCAGTGAGATGGGGAGGCTCCCACCATTATAATTAGATAAATGATTGGTTGAAGATAAAAATGAAAGGAGCGAGTGACTGGATAGAAGATTACATCTGATTGACTAATGTTCATTATTGTTCAGTTCTAGAATTTCACGATGATGATGATTTCTTGGAGTATATTATTCCCCTTGGACTCTAACTCTCATTTAAACACACACATACCACCCCACTCCCACCACCCCCACCACTGAAGCCATCCTTCTAGCTTTCCCCCATCCCTATTCCCACTAAAAAGAAAAAAACTAAACAAAACAATGTTAAACAAGATAACAAACCCAGATTTTGGATTTTTAAATTTTAGGCCAGTTTAAGGAAGTTAGAAATCCTAGGGTGGTGCAAACCATTAATGGGCTGAAGGTTTAATTCTACCTAGGAGTCCTGGTGTACAGCGCTGTGGGTTAATGCGCCAGACTGCAAAGCCATTTGAACTGCAAGGTCGGCGGTTCAAGCTCGCCAGCCGCTCCTGGGAAACCCTATACAGGGTCACTATGAGTCAGAACCAACTCGAAGACAGTTAATAACAACAGCACATTCAGAGGTGGTTCTTTGATCCTGTGGAATCTGGAAGTTAGAAATTACTGCCTATACTCATGACTCCATGAATGAAGTTGGAATAATACTGACATTGGAATCTGATAGGTCTGGGTTGGAGTCTTGCCTTTGTTATGGACATACTAACTGAGTGAACTTGGCCAAGCAACCTGGGACTATTTCCTCATTTTAGGGATGAACACAGCCTACATAACAGGTTTTGATTAAGATTAAATAATTTCCCAGTATGGTACCAGGAAGCTACTAGTAGATATTCAACATATGTTACACACATATCTCTCCTACTCAATATTCCATGCCCCGATTTCCTCTCACTCCCAATAGACTTTTAAGCAAACTGTTTCTGTTCCTTGTTAAAATGTCTGTTATAATGACTCCTACTGCTCAAAATAGCCTATTTGAGTATATGACCATAGATTAGCTCATAGAGTTAAAGGTGTAACAGTTCCTGGTTAAATAATGATTGGAATCAATAGACCAGGGGATTCTGTGACTCTCTATAGGGCACGAGGCTGAAATGAAGGTTCTGTATATTATGGTACAAAGGACAAGGCAGTGGAGTCAGGACTGATTAACCCTAAGGAGCTCTGGTAGCGTAATGTTTATGAATTGGGCTGCTAATCTCACGGTCAGCAGTTCAAAACCAGTTGTTCCGTGGGAGAAACATGAGACTTTTTGCTCCTGTAAAGATTTACAGCCTCGGAAATGCTGTACAGGGTCACTATCAGTTGGAACTGACTCCATAGCACATAACCACCACCACCAAGGAGGGAGGGTGTGAGTGGTGCTGACAATTACAATAGTTGTCCCAAGTGCTTTTAAATGGATGTGGATTCTAGGTGCCATTGAATTAGAACCAAATGGGGATAAAGGCTATAAGACAAAGCCCTTTGCAGTCACAAAGTTGCCTTGACACTTGTCTACTTTTGTATGAATTTGACATGAATTTCATTCCTTTAAAGGTCGCAGAGGTTATTTCACATAAAGGCAACATGATTCAGCCCAAACTTTTTCATTTGCTTTCCCCCTCATTAGCAAGGGTTAGGTGGTGAAACACTCTTCTAACAGTCTGAGCTGCACTCGTCTACTGTGGCATTGAGAATATAATCTTTCTGAGCATTAAGGAGCAAATCAAATTTTGGGTCATGACTCAGTTGACCATATCTGCATTTTTATTTTCCTAAAAGCACTTTCTACGGAGCTGGATTAGGGTTTAAGAGTGAGCTGGCAGTAAGAAGGCTGGTCGGGAGTCACAGTGTAAATGATGTTGGAAAGTGCATCTTGGGAATCTCAAAGTGCAAGTTCCACCGTTTATATCCTAATAGCTCTCAGAAGGCAAGGTGTAACGGGAGGCTGTCTCCACAGTCACTTTAAACTATTGGAGTAGTGTTGATAGGAATCTTTCACTACTTAACTACTTGAGACAATGAAGTGGTCTTCATGATCAGATCCTAATTTGATAAATCTGAGAATGAATCTATTGCTGCTTCACTCAAATGTTAAAATATGCATACGCTTACATGAATACATAGCACATCTAACCATCAGTAAGACTCTGCCTGCAAACTAACCCAAATCTGTCCACTTCTTCTGTCTTGACTGCTGCAAAATAATCAAGTGTACATCTTCTTTCCCTTCAGCTGTTACAGTAAGGTTGCAGGAAAGCTTAGTAGGTATGAATATGGACTCTGGAATTGATTGCCTGGGTTAGTTCCCAGCTCCGATGTGTGGTTTTAGGCAAGTTACTGAACCTCTTTGCGATTTGGTTTCTCATCATAAAATAGATAAAACTTCTACATAGATAGAATGTTTGAGAAAGAATGAAGGTTCAGTAAACATTAGATCACTTTATCTTCTAAAAAACCTTCCATTTTCCATAGTGTTCTCCTGCTTTCCACTTTAGTGACACCACCTCCTCCAAATGAAAAAAGAAAACAATAAACTTTCATCTCCACGCAGTAATCAAACTCTTTACCATAGGTCACAAAGCCTGACCCCAGACATCCTCTCCAAATTTGTCTCATATTTTGTTCCCCTGTTTCCTACAAACCAGTCACATTTGTATTCATGTGATTCCTCCACCATGTGAATTAAATTTCCATACCAGGGCCTTTGCATATAATTTCATCTGCCATGAATGCTCTTCCCTAAGATGTTTGGAAGGCTGTTCTCCTTCCAGATCTTGGGTCAAGTATCACCACCTCATAGAGTCCTTCCTTGATTGCCCATATGAAGTGGTCTCTCCAGCTACCAAGATCTCTTTATCATGCTATCCAGTTTTGTTTTTTTTAAGTTTTTATTGTGAATTGAGTGATACTTTACATGGGAGAACATCAGATTTACATTCTTCCTATTGTATTTTGTTTCATTGCAATGGTTACAATCTCCTCTATGCATCATCATTCAACAGCATTTGCTTCCATTCCCTCTGTTGTTGTTTTTTGTTTGTTTTGTTTTTGCTTGTACACCAAAGCACTCAGAAATATATAACCATTCAAACAACCAAAGGACATACCCTGCAAGCCTGCCCCCTGCTTCCAGCACACAGCCCCTCTCCCTCCTTGACTCTAGAGTCCCCAGCCACTCCAATTCTCCAAGTCATCGTCTCTGCCTCCATCTCTGGCATCACTGCTTCTCTCAGTAGGGTCCTGCACTCTACTCTTCTCCTTTGATATTCCCAGGGGCCTCTGCTGCTGCACTACAAGATCAGTCACTCCCCTCCTTTTGATACAAAATGTCTACCTTTACATTTGCAATATTCACAATCAGTCCTGACAGCAGTTATTCGCTATTGAACCACAAGAGTCTTATCTCCATTTCCTTTCACCAGCCCCATCTAGACAGGTTGGAAATCACTCAGTGGAGATTTTACCTTCCCCCACACCCTCTGAAACTAAGCTCCCTCTTGAAAGCTTGTAAGCAAGTCACTTCATGCTTTGTAGACCCCTCTTCCCCCCGCCATTTTGGGTAGCCAGTGTCTAAGTTGCCCATCCTTGTCAACCCTGTGTACCAAAGAAGTGGGAATGATCCTTGCTCTAAAGAGTCGTTCCCTCTTTTAAGCTACTACATCCATAAGTATAGGTCAAGTTATTCAAATTGTAGTGAATTATACTTTTTTTCTTATTATTTCTTCCTCTCGTTGAGTTCTGATCATGCAACCATTGAAGCTAGGTCAAATGGGTGCTCTCTGCAAGTATGGATGCTCTTGTGCATCTCCCTCACTGGACACTTCACTCTCTGCTCTAGTCCTCTGTGGCTATGTCTCTGTCCACGGGCTCAGGAGTCCCCAGGTCTCGTTGTACTGCTGGCCAACTAGGTCTCAATCCAAGCTGACAGGAGTCTGTTGAACATGGTAGGATTTAGCCCACAGTTTCATTGCTGTTTTCCCTCCACTTCCCCTTATTGGTAGACCTTCAAGGTCACCAGCAAGATTATATAGCTGCTCAAGTATTCCCTTTGAATTTAAGTCTTGGAAGGGTTTTGCCCTGAGGGGAATTGGTTGCTTGCCTTGATGGCTCCCCTGCAAACAGTTAGCTTGTCCCCTGCAAACAGTTAGTCTGTCAATCAGACTGCCATTATTGTTTTTGATTTTTCCTGCTGGTCTTTCTTTCAAGAAGTATCTTCTGTTCTTCCAGCTGTTCCAGGCTGGCCTGCTTATTCTTTCAAGTGGAAGTTTCCCACTTCAGAAGATTCTGGCTGAGGTTCAGGATTTCACCTATGGTTTTATGCAATGCAAAGGCTCCATAGGAAGCATCTTTCACAGAGCAATTCTAGCCCCATTTTAAGTATTCCAATCAGTTATAGGCTGATGACAGACTTTCTATGGTGATGTTTCTGGCTATTCCTTTCTCTGTGCTCCCCAGTTTTATTGCTTTACTGGAGGTTATCACTATTTGCTGTTGCAACATTGACTTTCAGAGCTATATCCATATTCCCTAGAATCTACTTTTGGGCATGAGGGTACCTTTCCATAAAGCCAGCACCTACCTCCTAAGGGTGTCCTCAGGTTTCAAGCCCACCCACTTACACTGCACTATAAAAACCTGAAGTACTTGGAAAAGTCCCTCTCAGTGTTTATATAAGGATGTTGAACCAGTTCATCCTACTTCTGTGATGGCCAACAAAGTAACACAAAAATGGACCAAATTTTTGTGAAATGTTAGTAAACCAGAATGATAACTGGAATGGGAAAATTTACAGATTAAAGCCTTACTACATAAAAATCCCTCTTAGAAAACAAGGGCTGAGTGTATGTTGCTTAGCAACCAATACTCTTGACTGACTGAGTCTAAAACAATGGTGTCTGGCTCAAAGATAGCAGCTGACCTCACCAGTAATCCAATATCCTGGTAGTAATCCACTGTCATGCTCTGACTTCTAAAAAGACTCACTTTGTCTCTTCCAAGTCTTCTTTTCCAGGGCTTTCATCTGCAATTTTACCTGTTATGGTTACCATTCCAGTACACACATATTTTACATATTGGGGTCTATTCTGGTTTTGCTTCATAGGCCATAACTAAACCAGTTTGAACTGGTTCAAATGTGTGGTCAAATACACCCATTCCTTTAGCCCTGAGGCCAACACTTGTTCCAGAGTTCCTCTGTAGCTGTGAGGTCAAAGTTACTTTCCATGACACAGTGCATTGAAGGAATTGGCAAAGAACAAGGCACCAGGAATTGATGGAATACAACTTGAAATCTTTCAAGAAAGTGAGGGGGCACAGAAGGCACTCACTCATCTCTGCCAAGAAATTTGGAGGACAACTATCTGGCCGACTGATTGGAAAAGATCCTTATTTGTGCCCATTCCAAAGAGAGGTGACCAAATGGAATGTAGAAATCATCAGGAAATCTCTTTGATATCCCTTGTGAGTAAAGTTTTGCTAAAGGTAATACAGAAACGGCTTCAATCATACATTGACAGAGAACTTCCAGAGGTTCAAGCTGGATTCAGAAGAGGGCGTGGAATGAGGGATATCATTGCTGATGTCTGATGGATCTTGGCTGAAAGCAGAGAATATCAGAAAGATGTTTACCTGTGCTTTATTGACTATGCAAAGGCTTTCGATTGTGTGTATCATGACAAGCTATGGACAGTATTGCAAAGTATAAGTATTTTGGAACACTTAATTGTGCTCATGAAGAATCTGTACCTGGATCAAGAAGCAGTTGTTTGAACAGAACATGGGAACACTGAGTGTTTTAATATTAAGAAAGGTGTGTGAAAAGGTTGTATTCTTTCACCATACTTATTCAACCTGTATGCTGAGCAAATCATCCAA
>NW_006408589.1:9943929-9958461 GCF_000296735.1 Chrysochloris asiatica | reverse complement strand
TGGTCACTATGAGTCAGTTCCAACTTGATGGCATGTAACAACAAAAACAACAACGTGGTTTATACTCTGCTTGTTCTCCTTTATAGTCCCATTGCTCCACTCCTGCCACCTATTGAAGCACACTCCACATAGCCCCTCATCTCAGAGTTTTCTTCTACAGGATCTCACCTGAGTCAACTATTGTACTCCTTGTGTAATTGTTTATGTCATTTCACTAGAAGGTGATAGCCATGTGCACAGTTCCTATCACAATACATATTCATTGACCATACATCACTGGCTGTATCTCTATATCTATGTACATATGTCCTCGTAGCATAGTAGATTACAAACTGGGCTTCTAACTGCAAGGTTAGCAGTTCAAATCGACCAGTTGCTCCACAAGAGAAAGATGAGGCTTTTTGCTCTTATGAAGATTTAACAGGGTCGCTGTGAGTCAGAATTGACTCCACGGCACACAACCACTATCCTATTATACATGGATATATATAATCTGGTGTAGTGCTGTAGGATAAGCACTGGACTTCAAGGTCAATTTGAATTTCAAGGTCATTGGTTCAAACCCACCAGCCGCTCCTTGGGAACCCTATACAGAGTCGCTATGAGTCAGAACCGATTCCACGGCACTTGACAGCAACAACAACAACATATATGTGTAAAGATAGAAATATGTTGCCTATAAACTTGTCAAGTGCCATGGAGTTGGTTTTGACTCATAGCGACCCTGTATAATGTTTCCAAGGACTCAGCTGGTAGGTTTGAACAACCAACCAAGAGCTTTAAAATTGTATTTATCATCAGTTTAACTTTTTAAAGACATAAACGTGCATTTCCTTAAAACTATCAGCAACTGTATTTCACTCTTATTTGGACCAATATACAACATCATAATAAAGATTGAAGTCAATGATTTCATTTTACGTGGGTCCATAATCAACACTCATGGAAGCAATAGTCAGGAAATCAAATGACATATTACATTGGGAAAATCTGCAAAATACATCTTTAAGGTGTTAAAAAGCAAAGATGTCAATTTGAAGACTAGGGTGCACCTGACCCAAGCCATGGTATTTTCAATGGACTCATTTGCATGTGAAAGCTAGACAATAAATACAAAAGACCAAGCATTGGATGCCTTTGAATTATGGTGATGGTGATGAATATAGAATATGTCATGAACTGCCAGAAGAATGAACAAATGTGCGTTGGCAGAAGTACAGTCAGAATGCTGCTTAGGAGGGAGGATGGTGAGACTTCATCTCATATACTTTGGGCATGTAATCGGGAGGGACCAGTCCCTGCAGAAGGACATCATGGATAGGGTAGATGGGCAGCAAAAAAGAAAAAGACCCTCGGTGAGATTAAGTGACATAGTGGTTGCAAATATAACAATAATTGTGAGAACAGTGCAAGACTGGGCAGTGCTGTGTTCTATTGTAGATAAGACAGTTAAACGTCAGAACTGGCTGGCGGCCACCTAATAGCAACAACAGCTACTCTTTCTGCCATTGCTGTACTTCTGAATGGTAAATACCTGCTCACTATAGGGCATCTGCATATATGTTTAGTACAAAATCACATTTTATGTCAAATACAAAGACTATCTGGCAAAAGCAATAGCTTGGCTTAGACTTTGAGTATCTAGAATAAAGATGTGGAAATAATGTTTTTCTTCAGGATTTACTGCCTAATTATGCTTTTTCTCTTCTAAAATACCTGAAGAGAATTTTTACAGTTGCTGAGTTCTGAAATCTCCAGGTAGCTTGTGTTTGCTTTGCTAGGGAGACATATTTGAGCCCTCAGGGTTCATGAAGTGGAGCTCTACACTTTGGGGGAGGCAGTCTGAGGGGGAGTGGGCCTGATTCTGAGATTACAATTAGGCGTGTTTTCTGGGAGGTGAGGAAAGTGAATCACGAGAAACCGCTGAAGAGTGCGTTGGGGGAAGTCGAGTTGTAAAAGCCTTGTAACCTGATGTGGAATATGAAGTCTGTGGGTAGTTATTGATTTCCCGGTGGGTGGAATTCATTTTCTCTGTGACACACCGGCCGTTGGAAGGCGGCTGTGAGAACAAATTGCTATCTGTCAGACTGAAGTTGTGTCCTGGGAGGTTCTCCTTTGTGTCTTGCTGATGGAACCAGGTGGCCTCTGACATCTGCAAACAGTCCCCAAACCAAAAGGAAGAAAAGCAGCCACCCAGTAAAGCTGGGCTTATACACCTCAGCCTTGTCGAAGAGGATTTTAGGTTTCAATGAGGGCGTTTCCCTGTACACCAGAAAGGATGAATAGAGGGAACCTTGACAAACACAGACCCTCACCATTCCCCACACCCCCCATAACAGGTTAAGCTGAGATGAATTCTTCTCTCAGTCAGTAGGAACTTGGCGAATGCAGAATGAAGTCTGTGCAAAATTAAAAAGCTCAGAGCTTTATTGTTTTCAGGGCCATCAAGTTGATTGTAACTCATGGCAGCCTCATAGGACTGTTCAATGGAACTGTCCCACAGGGTGTTCTCGGCTGTATTCTGTAAAGGATGAGATTGCCAGGTCTGTCTTCCTGTGAAGCCACTAAGTGGGTTTGGACCACTTTTCTGTTAGTAGTTCAGTAGCTGCTTAATTGTTGTACCACAGGACTCTCAAACTTGGGCAACCAAGACTCTCAAAGTTGTTGACAAGTGCTCTTGAATCAGTTCCAATTCATAGTCACCGTGTATAAGGTATCTGAGGAGCAGCTGGTGGGTTTGAACTATTGATCTTTCAGTTAGCAGTCCAGTGCTTATCCTACAGTGTCACATCAAGAGACACATGTTAAGAAGTATTCTTTCTTAACCTTGGTGTGGTGCTGTGGGTCAATGCGCTGGACCTCAAGGTTGGTCTGAACCACAAGGAAACAGCTGGAATTGTGGACTGGTACATATTTACCTATCAGGGACTTAAGGTACCAGTCACATCATGATATATTATATGATTGATCGTTTTGAGTCCTCCCTCCATGTGACCTCAGGTTCAGGGAGGAGAGGGGTACTGACTTCTTTCATGGATGCTGTATTGTATCTAAAAACCTTTGCTGACCCTCACTTAGTTCTGAGACGGGGTGCATGGAGGCTGATGCAGGCCTGATACTGAACTGGCATCTCTTACCTTGAATGATCATGATGTACAGCTACTACTAGAGATCATTAGAATTCAGATTGTGGGGTAATTAGCACCTTTTGATCTCATCTTTTGGATGTTTGTTTCTGGATTGGAAGTCTGTGAGACAGAGAAGACAACAGTGACAACCAAGTTTGTTTGACTGACTGTGTGACCGGAAGAGTCTTCACTCCAAGAGTGACCCACGTGTGGGGAACATAGTTAACTTTGTATATGGCTGTTTGGAAAGCTTCCTTCTGGAACTGAGATTTTGGCTGCTGTCATAGGTGTATTTTTGGCCTTTTAGGCCTTAAGGTGAGGTCCTAGTGTAGAACTGTACAATAACCACTGGACTTCCAACCACAAGGTGGGCAGTTCAAATCCACCAGCCACTCCTTGGAAACCCTATTGAGTCAGAACTATGAATCGGAACCAACTCTATAGCACTTAATAGCAACAACCGGCCTCTACGTCATTTCCTAAAATGGACAAAGAATCCCTATTTAGTTCCTTCCATAGGGCTATGATTGGAACCCTTGTAACACTGTAGGATAACCACTGGACTCTACACTCAAAGATCAGGAGTTCAAACCTACCAGCTGCCCCACAGGAGATAGATGAGACTTTCTGCTCTCGAGACAGTATCAACTCAACAACAGTGAGTTTGGTATTAGGTTACTATCAAGGAAAGCAACCCTGGTGGCACAGTGGTTAAGCACTTGGCTGCTATCTGAAAACCTGGCAATCTGAACCCTCCATTCACTTTGCAGGAGAAAGATGTAAACCTGCTTCTGTAAAGATTGTTGTTGTTGTTGTATGTGCTGTTGAGTCGGTTCCAACCCATAGTGACATTGTATAGGGTGTCCGAGGAGTAGCTGGTGAGCTTTGGAAACTCTATTGGGCAGTTCTAATCTTTCCTAAGTACCACTATGAATTAGAAGCAACTCAAAGGCAATACGTTTTAATGTTGGGGAGGAGGAAGGAAAGGACTGTCTTATTTGCAGTGGCCCTGGGTCATAAAATTACTCAAAGAACATATCACACTTCAAGAGGGCTGTGAATTCAGGCAGGTAGCACCTACTGATATGTAAGAAACCTTTCTTGTAGAAGGAAGAAACCAGAGCCCAGAAACGCTGCATTCTTCTCCCTGTGACCACTTTAACAAAAGAAAACTCTTTTCTTTTAGAATACAAAGAGTAGAGTAGCTCTGCAGGTTCCTAAGTGACTGGTCTGAATTACAATTTGAACTTGTCATCGGATCACAATTCTCCAGGTCTTTGGCAGACATCCGGCACCTAATGCAGGAACTCAGCCTGGGTCTGCACGTCTCCAATAATCATGACCCTAACCGAGCCTTTTGTCACGGAGTCGACTCTAACTCGGGGTGACTCCCTATGTGTCAGGGTAGAACTAAGTTTTCAGTGACTGATGCTAGATTGATTGCCAGGTGCCTCTTCCAAGGGTGGACTCAAACCTCGAGTCTTTTCATTGGCAGCCAAGTGACTCCTTGATACAAGTTGCTTCTACCTTGTTGTTGTTAAGTGCTGTTGAGTAAGTCTGGCTCATAGTCACCCTATATCGGGTTTCCAAGGAGCCTTTGGTGGGTTTGAACTACTGACCTTGTGGTTAGCAGTCCAATGCTTATCCTACAGCTCCCCACCAGGACTCCTATATAGAGTGATTTACAGTTTAGCAATATTTATTTAATCCTTTAAGCCATTTGTGTTTGTTTGCTTGACAATCAAGCAATACTTTAGAAATGCTGCTTCCCTAAGCTTTATAATACTAACATAAAAAGAAAAATTATTTCATCTCAAAACAGAGGAGCCAGATGCTTCTGAGCAATCATAGTTAAAGAGGCGACAAAGTATGTTCTGGAAAACAGCTCACATTATGAATGGTTTCCTCTGCTAAAATCCTGCTGTCTTCTCAGCACTGTGAGCCTCCGTCTGATTGGGATGCTGGTTTTGGTCATCTGTATGGCAAATGAGTTTGAGATTAATGAACCACTCTTTCTACTGGAGTCTGGTCTGTAGCTCTGGCAGCCTTGGTTTGTGAGCAATGCAAATGCGTCCACTGTCTTTTCACTGAACAACTATGTCCTTCCTATGAAGTTGTATTTTATAGAATCCAGCTTTGGAAAGAGTCTTAACAATCATTCAGTTCAACAACTTCGTCTGATACTTTCAACAGTTTTTCATCATCTCTGTCCATAAGTAGCAATCTATTGCTTAAATACATCTGAGGATGGAGACCTTACTTCCTGACCGTTTCATGAGAATCTACTCACTTAGCTCAGTTTTAAGTAGGTCAAGGAGTCCTGGTGTGGTACTCCAGGATAATGCACTGGACTTCAAGGTTGGTTTGAACGACATGGTCGGAGGTTGAAACTCACCAGCCGCTCCTCAGAAATCTTTCACAGGGTTGCTATGAGTCGGAACCAACTCAACAGCACTTCACAGCAACAGCAATTTCCCAGAGATCTTGATTAATATTTAAAGTCTCCCAATTAACCTTTTCCCATGGGTTCATATCTTTTAATGGGATACACCAGAGATAGCCAATTAGCATACTAATAGAATGAGATTTTAAAGAAAAACTTGACCTCAATCCATTCCATAGCACACTTCAATGGTCACTTGCAACTGGTTGAGCAGAGTGCGCTGGCCTACAAAAGTTGCTTCTTAGCACTGTTGTGTGCATTCTGTGATGAGCCGTCAACCCCTGACCATTCCCTTCTATGCTAGGATAGTGACTGGTACATAGGAGGTGTTCAGTAAATATAGCAGACTGACTAGGCGAATGTATGTATTAAACATTTTTCTGCCTTCCCACATCTCTTTCCTGTAGGTCCTAGTGATGCCATTGTATAGATGGGGGGAGAGTTTTTGTTATTTTTAAACTGTATCAAAGCAGCAGTTTTCCTTTTTAATTGTATTGTGGTGAAGTATATGTGGTGAGTCCTGGTGTGGCACTGTGGGTTATTACACTGGACTGTAAAGTCGGTTTGAACCACAAGGTCGGCAATTCAAGCTCACCAGCCATTCCTTGCAAACCCTATACAGGGTCACTATGGGTCGGAACTGACTCGATTGCACTGAACAACGATGACTTATATAATGAACAGTTTTCCATTTTAACCTGTTTTAAATGTACAGTACATTAAATTACTTTCAAAATGTTATGAGCCTTTATCACTATCCACTTGTAAAACTTTTTCATCATTCCTAACAGAAATTCTATTCCCATTAAGCAATAACTGATGGAGAAAATTTTAAATGATTGTTTTTATCTCAAAATATAGTAAGTCTTCTTACATTTGAATTTCAAGACAATGGACCAGTCTAGATTTGTTACTTACTACCTTCCTTCAAAGTCTTATTAAATCTTTAGCCTCAGGAGAAGACAAGTATGTTGAGTCAGCAACTAGCTATCCAAGAGAAGAAACTCAAAACTTTTATTTTCATTGTAATCATCTGGACTACTAGAGGAACATCTTTATTGGTTTCAGGCCTCTGGTCTTTTCCCCGTCTAACTAACTATCCTACATACTTCAAGGAGATGAGTCTCCTAAGGCACATTTTTCGCTGTCAAATTAATTCCAACTCATAAAGACTCTGTAAGGTTTCTAAGGAGCAGGTAGTGTGTTTGAACTTCCAAACTTGAGATTAGCAGTCTAGTGCTTATCCTAGAGTGCCATACCAGGACTCAGTGGCACACCTTTTCCCCAGAAAACTGGAAGAACAAGGATTTTGTTGTATTTTTTAAATCCTCAGTTAGAATCCCTAATTTATTTTACTTGAAAATTAATTTTGGGGGAGGGGGGAGGAAGACTTTTAGAGTCTTACCTTAGTGGAACTAGGAATATTATTGTTGATGTCAAATGGATATTGGCTGAAAGCAGAAAATACCAAAAAAAAAAAAAAAAAAAAAAAGTTAGCCTGTGTTTTATTGACTAAGGAAAGGGTTTTGACAGGGTGGATCATGAAAAACTGTGGATAACATTGAGAAGAATGGGTATTCCAAAACACTTCATTGTGGTCATGAAGAAACTGTATA
Source organism: Chrysochloris asiatica (assembly GCF_000296735.1). Lineage (NCBI taxonomy): Eukaryota > Metazoa > Chordata > Mammalia > Afrosoricida > Chrysochloridae > Chrysochloris > Chrysochloris asiatica. Next base: position 9,951,274 of record NW_006408589.1, on the reverse strand, counting down.
TAGACCAAGAGACAGTCATTTGTACAGAACAAGGGGACACAGAATGGTTTAAAACTAGGAAAGATGTGTGCCAGGGTTGTATTCTTTCACCATATTTATTTAATCTCTATGCTGAGAAATAATCTGAGAATCTGGATTATATGAAGAAGAGCATATTAACAACCTGCAATATGCCGATGACACAGCCTTTTCTTTTGAAAGTGAAGAGGACTTAAAACACATGCAAATAAAGATCAAAGACCACAGCCATCTATATGGATTGCATCTCAATGTAAAGAAAACAAAACCTGTCACAAGTGGACCAATAGAAACATCATGATAAATGGAGAAGAGGTTGAAGTTGTCAAAGATTTCATTTTGCTTGGATTTACAATCATGGAAGCTGCAGTCAAGAGATCAAATAATGTATTTCCTTAGGGAAATTTGCTGCACTAGACTTCTTTAAAGTATCCAACAACAAAAATACCAGTTTTAGGACTAAGGTGTGCCTGACCCAAACCATAATATTTTCTGTCCCGGTGTGGTGCTGTGGGTTAATGTGCTGGACTGCAGAGTCTGTTTGAACTGCAAGGCTGGAAGTTCAAGCTCACTAATAGCTCCTCAGAAACCCTATACAGGGTCGCTATGGGTCAGAACTGATTCAACAGCAATTAATAACAACAATAACAACATATGCATGTGAGAAGTTGGATAATGAAATGTAAGGTCATAGAAGAATTGATTCATTTGAGTTATGGTGCTGCAGAAGAATATTGAGAGTACCACGGACTGTGAGAAGAATATTCTATGTGGAAAAAATACAGTCAGAATACTCCTGGGAACCAAGGATGGTGAGACTTCATCACTCATACTTTAGACATATTATCTGGAGAAGGACATCATGCTTGCTTGGTCAAGTGGAGGGTAAAGTGGAGATGGATAGGCACAGAGGCAGCAGCAGTGGATTCAAGTGTAACAATATTTTGAGGATGGTGCTGAACTGGGCTGTGTTTCATTCTATTATGCATAGGGTCGCTGTGAGTTGGAGCCAATTTGACGTCATCTCACAACAACAGCCTTAGAGAATGTACACTTCTTTTCTGGTTGGATTTCCTCAAGGGAAAACCAGTAAAGACATGATTGTGAAATCCAGTATCATGAAGTTGTTGAGATGATTCATCTCCCAAAGAAAAGTTTACAACTTCAAATGAACTCATCTAGTTTTTCTAACAAGCGTGCTAACACATAAAAATTTCCACTAGAATACAAACAGGTTCTTTGGTAGATACGTTTTAAAGCTAACTTCTGAACATTGCAGGAAATTTCTTTACCCCTATTAATACTAAGGGGCGTGTGGTGACTGTGTAGGATAAACATTCGACTGTGAATCACAAGGTTTTACGGTTTGAACCCTCCAGCCTCTCTGCAAAAGAAAGATGAGGCTTTTTGCACCCCACAAAGATTTGCAGCCTCGGAAACTTTATACAGGGTCACTGTGAGTTGGAACCGACACGACAGCATTTTAACAACAGTAGCAAATTAATACCAAGGAGTCCTGATGTTGTGCTGTAAGATAAGCACTGGACTGCTAACCACAATGCTGCCAGGTCAGATGCCCCCAGTTGCTCCTCAGAAACCCTATACAGGGTTATGAGTCAGAACAACTAGATGACACTTAACAATTGTCGTTGTGGTGGTTAAGTACCATGGAGTTGGTTCCGATTCGTAGTGACCCTGTACAGAGTTTCCAAGGCTGTAAACCTGTATGGGAGCAGAAAGCCTCATCTTTCTCCTGCAGAACAGCTGGTAGTTTCGAACTGCTAGCCTTGCAGTTAGCAGCCCAATTCATAACCACTACTCTACCAGAGCTCTAACAATAGTAACAATAATTAATACCCCAAACAAACCATTTACCATATCCCTGAACTGGACAAACACTCCAATTTATGATGAGAAGACGTGGATTAAGTATAGATAGTTTTAATATTGTGATAATTGGCGTGTAAATAGTCTCCAACCTCCTCCCTTATCTCTGTAAACTAAGAGGAACTTAGTATTTTGTATTCTCAACAGTCCTATGGCCAATCATTTCTTGAGTCCAAATTTTTCTTTAACAATCTATAAACCTATGAATTCATTTATGATTGTAAACAAAGCTGAAACCAAACTTTTGGAACCTATAGTTTTCTATTTCCATAGAACTATAACCTAAAACTTGTTACCATATTTAGGAACATTCCTTTAAAAGTTATCTGCCATGATTCGATTTATGAAAGAATATTCTACTTCTCTTGGATCTGTCCTCCTATTCTCTAAACTCTCACTCTTCCTATGGGGATGTTATCTACTTATCAGAAAACTGAACTCATTGTCATGGATTCCATTGCAAATCATGGTGCCCCTGTATAGGGCTTCTTAGACTGTAAATATTTATGGGAGCAGACAGCCTAATTTTTTTTCCAGCAGAGCAGTTGGTGGGTTTGAACTGATGAACTTACAATTAGCAGTCCAGTGTTTATCCACTATGCTTCTTCCACTCATCATGGGCCATCTCAAATATCACCTCTTCCATTTAGTGAACTATACTGAGTTACTACTTGGATCCCTGGTGGCTCAGTGGGTTAGCTGCTAACTTGGGCTGCTAACTTTAAAGTTGGTGGTTCAAACTCACCTGCTATGCCTCACGAGAAAGATGAGGATAACTGCTTGTGTAGAGATTTACAGTCTTGGAAACCCTAAGGAGCAGTTCTGTTTTGCCCGGTAGGGTTACTTAGAGTCCATATCAACTTGATGGCAGTTGGTTTTACTATGATTCAGGTATTGTACCAGACGCTTGAGATATAGTCTGACTCTCATGTGACTTATGTCTTGCTGCGATGAATGGACATTGAATAATTTCACTCATTAGGAATTAATTATGAACAGCAATTGCTACTCTGAGAAGAGACATAACTCTGTAAGAGTTGTAAAGTTTTCATGAACCTTCCAGCTGGAGATTATTTCTATCTTTTGAAGCTCCCATGGCGTTTTGTGACTCCGGCAATTGGGATTCTTTGACTGTAAACAACAGGAACTGACTCTGGTAATTTAAAGTAAATGTATTTGGAAGATAGGGAGTAGTTCAAGGGAAAAGCTGATACAAGTGGGCACCAGAGAGGAGAGGCTCAGAATAGGGTTTTTTGTTTGTTTGTTTTTAAGTTTTTGAGTTTTTATTGTGACTTGACTGATAGTTTACATGGGAGAACATCAACTTTACACCATCATTACAATGATTACAATGTTCTCTGTGCATCATCATTCAACAGTATTTGCTTCCATTACCTCTTTTTTGTTTTGTTTTGTTTTTCTTTGCTGGGGGGGATGCACACAAAAGCACTCAGGAATATATAATAATTTAAACAACCAAAGGGCACTTTCTGTAAGCCTGGCCACCATCTCTCAATCCCTCTCTTTCCATGAATCTAGAGTCCTTAGCTGCTCTCTCTCTCCATGTCCTCATCTCTGCCTCCATCTCTGGTATCTCTGCCTCCCTGGATAGGGTCCCACATTCCGCTCTTGCTCTTCTCCCTTGATGGTCCTAGGGTCTTCTGTTCCTGGACTATAAGATTAACTACTCCCGCACCCCCTTTTTGCTAGAGAACTTCTACCTTTACAGTTGTGACAGTTGCAATTAGTCATGATAACAATCACTCACTATTGAATCCTAGGAGTCTTACCCTCATCTCTTTTAACCAGACCCATCTTGACAAGATGAAAACTATTCAGTGGGGAGTCTACCTTCCCCCACACACTCTGAAACTAAACTCCCTCTTGAAAATTTGTAAGCCAGTCACTTTGTGCCTTTATGGCCCCCTCATTTTAGGTAGCCAATGTCTACATTGCCCATCCCTTTTAATCAGAATAGTTTTGGCAGTGGCAGCACCAGGCACCTATGGGCAACTTTCGTAAGGCACCTCTGAGCAGACAATGCAACTCCAAGAAAGACTGTACATTTATATAGTGGCTGAGTTCTCAATGTGGTTCCACTGGATCATTATATACTAGCTGAGAACATTTGGGAGGGACTGTTTCCTCATCAGCAAACTGGAAATATAACCTGTCTCATATGATCACTGGGAATATTACCTGAGGGAATTAATTCAAGACACATAAAGTAGTGTCTGACATGTTGTTGTTGTTAGGTTTCAACTCATAGAGACCTTACGCACATCAGAACGAAACACAGCCTGGTCTTGTGCCATTCCCACCATCATTGTTAAAATTGTGCCCATTGATGCTGCCATTGTGCCAATCCATTTCATTGGTGGGGGGGGAGGTGGCTTTTTCATTGACCCTCCACTCTACCTAGCCTAATGCCCATCTCCAGTGACTAGTCCACAGTATGAGATATAAGGTCTTGTCATCCTGACTTCTAAGGAGCATTATGGCTGTGCATCTCCTACACAGATTTGTTTGTTCTTCTAACAGTCCCATAGTGCTTTCAATATTCTTCTGCAACACCATAACTTAAATGCATTAATTATTCTATGGACTTCCTTATTCACTGTCCAACTTTTCCCATGCATGTGAAGCTAACACCCTAATCCTCAAACTGACATTTTTGTTCTTGACTTTTAAAGAGATCTGTATCATATCTACTTAATGCGCTTTGTCATTTGATTTCTTGACTGCTGCTTCCATGAGTTTTGATAGTGGACCCAAGCAAAATGAAAATGTTGACAACTTCAATCTTTTCTCTATTCACCATGATAATTATTTATTGGCCCAGTGGTAAGAATTTTTGCTTTCTTTACAATGAGGTATAACCCATACCAAAGGCTGTGGTCTTTTTCATCAGTAAATATTTTAAGTCCCCTTTGCTTTCAGCAAGCAAAGTTGTTAATGAGTCTTCCTGCAATCCTGATGCCACACTTTTCTTCATAGAGTCCAGCTTCTGGAATGATTTGCTCAGTGTATAGATTGAATAAGTATAGTGAAACAATACAGCCCAGGTGTATGCTTTCCTTAATTTTAAAGCATTCAATATTCCCTTGTTCTGTTTGAATGACTGTCTCTTGGTCTATGCACAGGTTCCTCATGAACACAACTAAGCGTTCTGGAATATTTACTCTCCACATTGTTGTCCATAATTTGTTATGATGTACACAGTTGAAGTATTTGCATAGTCAGTGAAGCACAGGTAAACACTTTTCTCTTATTCTCCGCATTCAGTCAAGATCTATCTGACATTAGAAATGATATCCCTCATTTTACGTCCTCATCTGAATCTGGCTGAACCTCTGGTAGTTCCTGCCTATATATTGTTGAAGCAGTTTTTAAATTATCTTTAGCAAAATTTTACTTGCATGAGATATTAATGATATTTTTAAATGATTTCTGCATTCCATTGGGTCACCTCTTTTTGGAATAGGCACATATATGGCTGTCTTCCAATCATTTAGCCAGGTAGCTGTCTTCAAAATGTATTGGCATAAATGAGTGAGTTCCTGCAGGGGTACATTAGTTTGTTGAGAGATTTTAATTTGTATTCCATCAATTCCCAGAATCTTGGTCTTTGCCAATGCCTTCAGTGCTCCTTAGATTTCTTCCTTCAGTACCATTGACTCTTGATCATATGCTACCTTTTGAAATGGTTGAACAGCATCCATTTCCTTTTGGTACCTCTTCCATCTTCTTTTGATGCTTTCTTCACCACTCAATATTTTGCCATAAAAACCTTTAATACTAAAAATCGAGGATTGAGCTTTTTCTTCAGTTCTTTCAGCTTGAGAAATGCTGAGCATGTTTTTCTCTTTTGGTTTTTAAACTCCAGTTCTTTGTACATTTCCTTATAAACTTGAGTTTGTCTGCTTGAGTTGCCCTTTGAAATGTTCCATTCAGTTTTTTTACTTCCTCATGTCTTTCATTTGCTTTATCATCTCTACACTGGAAAGCCAACTTCAGGGTTTTTTCTGATACCCATTTTGGTCTCTTCTTTCTTATCTTATTTTTGCCTTCTTCCTCTATGATGTTCTTGATGTCATCCCACAATTCTTCTGGTCTTCTGTCTTTAGTGTTTAATGCATAAAATGTGTTATTGAGTTGATTTCTAAATTCAGATGGGATATGTTCAGGGTCACACTTTGGCTCTCATCAAACTTGCAAATGAGTAGTTGACATCTGTTCCACAATCTGCCCCTGGCCTTATTTTGGCTGATGATATGGCGCTTTCCCCATCATCTCTTCCCACAAATGTAGTCATTTGATTTCTGTGTATTCACCTAGTGAGTGTTGTTTAAAAGAGGTGTTTGCAGTGAAGAAGTCATTGGTCTTGCAAAACTCTTTCATGCAATTTCTGGCATAATTTCTATCACCAAGGCCATATTTTCCAATTACTGATCCTTCTTTATTTCCCACCTTTGCATTCCAAATGCCAGTAGTGATCAATTCATCTTGATTGCATGTTTGATAACTTTCAGACTGAAGAAGTTGGTAGAGTTCTTTGATTTTCATCATCACTGGCTTTAGTGATTGGTGTGTGATGTGAACTTGAATAATAGTAGTAGTAACTGTTCTTCCTTGTAGGCATATGGATATTATCTTATCACAGACAATATTGTACTTCAAGATAGATCTTGAAATGTTTTTATTGATGATGAATGCTGTGCCATACCTCTTCAATTTGTCAATCCCAGTATAGTAAACATGTGATTATCAGTTTTAAAATGGCTAGTATCAGTCCTTTCAGCTCACTAGTGCCTAGGATATGTATTCCGTTTTATTTTTTGACAACTTCCAATTTTCCTAGATTCTCACTTCATATATTCCATGTTCTGATTAGTAATGGATATTTATAGCTATTTCTCCTCCTTTTGAGTTGTGCCCCATCAGCGAATAACGGTTCTGAAAGCTTTATTCCATTCACATCATCACAGTCAGCTCTCCCCCAGTCATATTTGGAGTGACGTGCAACCTGAGGGATTCATCTTCTGGCAATGTATCTGACAATATTCTGGTGCTCTTCATCATGTTTCAGTATTCACATTCTGGTGCTACCTGACAGTGTCCCACTGCTATTCATATGGTTTTCAGTGACTAAACATTCAGAAGTAGTCTAAATCTGAAAGCTCAACTGAAACCTGTCTACCTTGAGTGTATCCTGTTGTTATTTAAAATACCGATGACATAGCTTCCAGCATCACAACAAAACATAAGCCACCACAGTACGACAAACTGGCAAATGAGTGTTGGACAAATTGTAAGCACTCAATATGTATTAGCATCTCAGCAATGATTAATATTAAATTCCTCTGTAGATTCAAATTCAAGGGGACATCCTAATTGGACTCTGTTTGCCAGCCCCTGTCTAAAGGGTATTGTTGTTGTT
>NW_006408589.1:9939235-9943554 GCF_000296735.1 Chrysochloris asiatica | reverse complement strand
GAGTAGAAAGCCTCATCTTTCTCCCGCGGAGCAGCTGGTAGTTTCGAACTGCTGACCTTAAGGTTCGCAGCCCGATTCGTAACCACTACGCTACCAGAGCACCTATAGGACCCCTATAATGCTTTCCCCAGGATTATACCTGTGCAGCAAAGTCAGGGTGCTGTGCCAGGAGGAGGGAGTATTGATGATGAGCTGACGGCTGATCTATATCTGTTCCCACCTGTACATTACTCTACCTTCTGCCGTTGCTCATTTTTTCCATCACTAATCATCTCTGTCAGCTTTTAACCACCTAATGGGCAAGGAGCCCTGGTAACAGGCAACATTTGGCTGCTTACCAAAAGGTTAGGTGGTTGGAATTCACCCAGAGATTCTGCAGGAAAAAGACCCCATAATTATAGCCTAGACAACTAACTGTATGGGGCAGTTCTCCTCTGTCACATGGGGTTACCAAAAGTTGAAATGAGTTTAATGGCAACTCTTTAGGATAAGTGCTGGACTGCTTACCACAAGATTGGCAGCTCAAACTCACTAGTCACTCCTGGGAAACCCCATTACAGGGTTGGTATGAATGCACATTGACTTGATGGCTGTGAGTTAGGTTTGGTTTTGGAACAATAATAGGAAGAACTCTGTCTTATCTCTGGACCTTCAGCACCAGCCATACCATGGATGTTCAGTGATCGGCTGTGGATTTAATTAACACGAAATCCTGGCGTATGTCATTCACATCTCTCTTCAAGGACCATCTGGATGTGGAAGACTTGAAACTTTTTTTTTTTTTTAACATCAAAATTTCCTGTTTTAAAGGAAGTATAGAAACAAAGCTATGTATGTTGCAGAATGTTCAAGAAATTCCTAGAGACAGAAATATCAAGAGTAATACTCTTCTCTAAAAAAAAGTTAAATTCATTTCAGATGACATCCAGTGTGCACAGGATGAGAGTGAGGAGGTTGTTCATTTTCATACTGTTGTTGTTAAGTACCTTGGAGTCAGTTCCAACTCATGTTGTTGTTGGTAAGTGCTGTCAAGTCGATACTGACCCATAGCAACCCTGTATATGCTTTCCAAAGAGCAGCTGGTGAGCTTGAACTGCCAACCTTGCAGTTCAAACAACTTTGCAGTCTGACACATTAGCCCACAGTACCACACCAGGACTCCTCCGACTCATAGCGGAGTCTTGAAAAATCTTTACAAGAGCAGAAAGCCTCATCTGTCTTCCTTGTAACAGCTGGTAGTTTTGAACTGCCAACCTTGAGGTTAGCGGCCCGATTCGTAACCACTGTGCTACCAGAGCTCCTTACTGTAGGTACCAGTAAAAATTATCTATCAGTAGAGGTATGGCTAATTAAACAAATATATCCATAATAGACAATGCTATAAAACATTAAAAAATAAGTAAATAGATCACTGGAAGTAATAACATAGAAAGCACTGCAAGAAATATTGGCCCATGAAAAAAACCAAGGTGCAGAATAATACATATGGAGTAGTAGTGCCCTTAAGTAAGAAGGGAACAAAGACAATGTGACTATATATTTTAAATTGTTACATGGTGTTGTTAGGTGCCACTGAGTTGGTTCTAATTCATAATGACCCTATGCACAAGAGAACAAAACACTGCCTGTTCCTCCGCTGTCCTTACGATTGTTAAGTCTGAACCCATTGTTACTGCCATTATGTCAATCCATTTTGTTAGGCGCATCCTGTTTTTCACGAATCCATACATGGTTGGTTAATTATGTGCTGTGGAGTTGGTTCTGACACGTAACGACCCTGTGTACAGGGTTTCTGTGGCTGTAAATCTTTACAGGAGCAGAAAGTCTCATCTTTCTCCTGCAGGACAGCTGGTAGTTTTGAACTACTAACCTTGAGGTTAGCAGCCCAACTCATAACCACTATGCTACCAGAGCTCCTTGGATACATATATATTAAAGTCATATAAAATATCTTGAATGTGTATATTCACAATATGATATATTCTACAAAATAAATAAATTTGGTATTTCATATTTTAAACTGTAAGCTAGGTGCTGATGGTGTTGATTTCAAGTCATAGCAACCTCATATGAGGTGCTCCATAGGCTTTTCTAGGCTGTGATCTTGACAGGAGCACATCACAGGTCTTTCTCCCATGGAGCCACTGGATGGGTTTGAACTGCCAGCCTTTCAGTGAGCAAAGAGTGCTTAACCATTGTGCCACCAAGGCTCTTTGTTGTTGTTATTGTTATGTGCTGTGGAGTCGGTTCTAACTCATAGCGACCCTGTACAGGGTTTCCGAGGCTGTAAATCTTTATAGGAGCAGAAAACCTCATCTTTCTCCTGTGGAACAGTTGGTAGTTTAGAACTGCTAACTGTGAAATTAGCAGCCCAATTCATAACCACTACATTCTCGGAGATGTATGTATATATCTGCATTATTTACTTAATGAAAATTATCTAAAAGTCAGAAAAAGAAAGAAATTATAAATATGAGAAAGCCCCAACCCCTCTGATCTGGTTTTATTCCAGAATGTCGGGACATTCTGCTTCCTGTCATCACGAAAGAACTGAAGGAACTGCTGGAGCAGAAGGAGGAGGTGCAACACCAGGTCCAGGAGAAGAAGTACTGCGTCGAATTACTCAACAGCATTCTGGAAGTCCTCAGTTGTCAGGATGTGGTGAGTCCTCATGATGATGTCAATGTTCTGGACTGAGACTAGACTGAGTTGATTACATTCTAAAATATTGATGCTGATGAATAGCAGTTGAAGTCTAAAGATAAAAGTCAACGACGTGTTCAGCCAGCATACTTTTCCAGTGACTAACTCTCATTGCTCTGAAATATGGTTTGGAGATTTGAATTAAGAATGTAGTATTTTGTTTCCATATTTCATGTTGGACAGGCTTTCTCAGAGTGTAGGTATGGCCATTATTGTGGATTTGTCAGCTGACTTGTCTTTATGCTCAATTCTTGGATTGCAGGGGACCTAGGGGCTTTTTCTATCCTTAAACAATCAAGAAAACCCTCTTTATCTACTTTCCTAGCTGATTTGCCTGGGTTTCATTTCTCCAGCTGTCTCCAGTGGTGATGAAATTAGTTAAAGATCCTTTTCTTGACTTCATACTAAGAGGAGCAGATTGTCCAGGTCCAGATTCCAGAGATGGGATAGAGAGTGGCGTGGTGGTAGGGGTAAGGCTGCAGCAGTGAGCCAATGTATATTTGGTAAACATCATTCAGAGATTAAGGCAGGTTGAATCTAAACGCAAAAATCAAGGGTAGCATCAGCCTCGGTGGGAACAAGAGGAGGGCTTCCAAAAGGACAGAGTCTGCAGATGATGATGAACACTGTGGATTGGTGATGGTGGTAACAATTGAGAGACAGGCCTAGAATTTTTGAGAGTTGGAGAGAAAAACAAGGGTTCTTGATATGACCTTGGTTCTTTTAGCAACTCCACTTGTGTTCTTGAGTTCAGGAGGGTCTCTGATCCAGGATGGAGTCCTGGTGTGGCATTGTAGGATAATCAGTAGACCACAAGGTCAGTTTGAACTGCAATGACAGCAGGTCAAACTCACCAGAAACTGCTAAAATCCCATGCAGTGTTGCTATGGGTAGGTACCGACTTGACAGTACTTAACAACAACATGCACACAGAGAAAACCAAGAAATGATGTCTAAATACTTGTAGGACTGCTTTCCCTCCTCCTGAGAATATTAGACTATCCACTAAGAGAAGGGTTTTCTAGGTGCATGTCATCTATGACTGACTATAGTTAGAAACCTGTACATCACAACATTCCTTTATCACTTGTACATCTCATGTGTAGTGTTACCATCAGTTGCCTTCTAGGTGGTCTGAGGTCTCTGCTCTGTTTCTCCCTTTCTATTCTTACCATTCTAGTTAAGCTTCTCATCTCATTATGCTATAACTGCAATACTTTCTTTATTCAGTCAACCATCCACCCATCCATTCATTCAGAATAATAGGAGGCACCTGGTGTGTGAGGGAACCTAGACACTTTCTGTGCTCTCAAGAAAATCCTTAGTAGGGGAAACAGACATGTAAATGAGTCATGAATATAAAGGATTTCAGTTGGCTGTATTAGATATATAGAAGGTTTGGTGCTGATGGTGGTAGTTGCGTGCCATCAGGTCGAATCTGACTCATAGCTACCCTGTACAGGGCTTCCAAGGCTGTAAATCTTTACAGAAGCAGAAATCCTCTTCTTTCTTCCTCAAAGCAGCTGGAAGATTTGAACTACTGACCTTTCAGTTAGCAGCCCAGTTGAAAATCCACTGTGCTAGAGGGCTTCTTACAGAAGGTATACTAGGGTTGT
>NW_006408589.1:9936279-9939026 GCF_000296735.1 Chrysochloris asiatica | reverse complement strand
GTGTGTGTGTGTGTGTTAGCAGTTGTGGTCAAGGAAGCCTGACAAAAGGTGAAGCTTCAGCTAGCTTTTCAAGCATGAATAATTGATGGTCACAGCTGCTACTTTATTTGCTGTGTTCTAGGCACCGTTCTGGAGTCCAGGTGTGACAATGAGGGTTAATGCACTGGACCACAAGGTCGGCAGTTCAAGCTCACCAGCCACTCTTCAGAAACCCTCTAGAGGGTCGCAGAGGGTTGCTGAGAGTCGGAATCGACTCGACGGCACTTAGCAACATCAACAGGCAGTGTTCAAAATGGATGATCTGCATTCTCTCTCCTGATCCTAAGAGTTAAGGACTATTAGTCCCACTTTACAGTTAAAGAAACAAACTCATAAATTTGCTAAATGTTCAAGATCAGACAACCAATAAATGGGAGGGCCAAATTTCAAACTAAGCTCCAACGTCTGTGTAATTGTAAAGTCTTACCTCTCATTTTTTCCTCCTATCTCTCTGCTTTTTTTCATGAAGAGGCAATATAATTCCTAAGAGCTAGTACACTCAGAATTCACTCTGGTGTTGATGGCAATCTTGAGTGTAGTTTACATAAGCACATTTACTAGCCAGCTGTTGAGCTGCTCCCCGCCTTTGCTGCTTGCTCTATTTTCATTGATATTTTTTAAGCAAGAGCTTTGTCCTATTCACTTTTGTAGTATAGGGACATGGGGATTGGCCCATATTTTCTCTAGAAGTTTCCTAAAGAATGCCATATCTTTCTGTTGAAAAGCTAACTTGCAACTGTTTCTGACATATGAGTATTTAGTATGCAGATGACTTGTAATGGTGTGGTGTGAATATCATGGATCCTAGGAATATGCTAGTGAACCCCAGTTTGGGGAACACAGTAATAGTGGGCTAATTGCCAAATTCCTGACTTGGATGGAAGGATGGTCACTCTCCACAGTTCATTGTACAGTGTACAGGATAAGGCCCTGCCTCTCCCCAGGGATGGTCCCCCAGCGCTCTGCCTTGACAGGTTGTCATCACCTTGCAGTCATACTCCAGTGAGAAGACGGCTGTCTCACACACCCTCAATACTTAAGTCTTCAAAGCTGAGAAGTGAGTGGGAGGCTCTTGTGCTCCCCTTGGGGATTGTGGCATCTGGACTGGAGGTGTGTGGGATGTGTGTTGTCACTCTTTACTGACTCTGAGTGTATTGCTTTTATAATGAATTTTGACTGTGGGGACTTTCCCATCCCTTCCCCAGGGTGAGCAACTGTCTTTGCTGGATGAGTTATTAAATACTATTATTACCATTTAGTTTGGTACAAGATTTTGATGGGCTTGGTGAGCTCCACATGTAACCTCTCCAGCTCATGAAGATGGAGATTTCTTCCCTTTCCAGAGCATTTTTTTTTTTTTCCCCTGGGAAAGAGATGTATTCAGTCCCCATCATTACTCTGAACAAAACAGAAAATCAGAAAGTCCAAATGTCTAATCTAAGCCTGTCTCTCTCTAGCGTAAGGTTGTTCTCAACTCTGGCTGCATAGTCTTATCCCTTAGGGAGCTATTCAGAAACAGCAGTGCCTACTCCTCAAGTATTGAGGATGTGTAAAACAGTAGCTCTTGGGCTGGGACAGCAATATGAGAAATTTCTTGTTGTGCCCAGTCTAGTCAAGTCTGTTTCGACTCCTAGTGAGAGGGCAGAGTAGAATTGCCACATAGACTGTAAACATTACAGAAATAGATCACCAGGCCTTTGCTTCCTTGGAGCAGCTGATGGGTTGAAACTGCCACCCTTTTGGTTAATAGCCTAGCATGTCACTATGTGCCACCGGGACTCCTATTTAAACTGGATCCTATCAGTTGCCACTGAGTTGATTCCAACTCATAATGAACCTATAGAACAGAGATTTCCAAGGCTCTAAATCTTTATGGAAGCACACCGCCATATCTTTCTTCTGCATAGTGGCTGAAGGGTTGGAACCATCAACCTTTCAGTTAGCAACTGAGTGCTTAACCACTGCACCATCAGGGTTCCTTATGAGAAATTTACTTGGTGATTATAATAGGCAACAAGGGGGTGGAGAACCACAGCTCTAGTGCATCAGAGTCACCTGGAGGAGTTGTAAAAACACATTTCTGATCTTTATGTCTACAGGGTAGGACTGAGATCTTTTTCTAACAAGTTCCAAGGTGATGTTGATGCTGCTGGTCCAGGGACCCGCTTTAAGAATCACTACTCTAAGTGACCTATTTCTTTTTCTTCTTTAGTATTCACTAGAAATGAGGGAACACTTGGATCATCCTCAATTTTATGTTTTTATTTCTTTTTAAGTTTTTATTGTGACTTGAGTAATAGTTTACTTGGGAGAACATCAGCTTTACATTCATCCTATTGTATTTAGTTTTGTTGCAATGATTACAGTCCCCTCCATGTATCACCAAACAACCAAAGGGTACATCCCACAAGCCTGCCCCACAGTCATCAGCACACATCCCCTCTCCCTCCCTGAGTCCAGAGTCCCCAGCCTCTTCATCTCTCCATGTCATCATCTCTGCCTCCATCTCTGGCATCACTGTTTCTCTGGGTAGGGTCCTGCACTCCGCTCTTTTCCCTTGATGGTCCCAGGGTCCTCCACTCCTGGACTACAAGATCAATCACTCTCCTCCTTTTGCTACAAAATGTCTACCTTTACATTTGCAACATTCACAATCAGTCCTTATAGCAATTATTCACTATTGAACCACAAGAGTCTTATCCACATCT
>NW_006408589.1:9930341-9935486 GCF_000296735.1 Chrysochloris asiatica | reverse complement strand
TTCATTTCTGTTTTTCCCCTACTTCCCCTTATTGGTAGACCAACATGGTCACCAGTAAGACTACATGCCTGCTTGTGTATTCCCCTTGAGTCTCAGTCTTGGAAGGGGGTTTGCCCTGAGGGGACCCGATCTCTTGCCTTGCTGGCTCCCAGGTGAACAACTTGCTTGTTCTTGTAGTAGTCAATCAGACTGCCATTATTATTTTTGATTTTTCCTGTTGGTCTTCCTTTCAAGAAGTAACTTCTGTTCTTCTAGCTGCTCCAGGCTGGTCTGCTTGTCCTTTCAAGTGGAAATTTCCCACCTCAGAAGATTCTGGATGGGGATCAGGATTCCACCTATGGTCTTATGCAATTGCAAATTCCCCACAGGAAGCCTCCTTCACTGGGCAAGTTCTAGCCCCATTTTAGGTATTTCAATCAGTTGTAGGCTGAAGACAGACTTACAAACTTTCTGTGATGATGTTTCTGACTATTCCTCTCTCTCCCGCTCAAGTGTCTATTTTACAATAATCCTCAAGGGAAACCAAGATTCAAAAGACAGCCAAGCATCTTAACATCATTTACCCCCTTTTAGCCATTCAAATCATGCCTCAATCTCTGTATCCCAGAGCCCAGTTGTTCCAAGGTTGAGCATGCATCATTATTTACCTCTGTCCCACTTTGCTCATGCAAACTTGCCTAACTATTCTCACATCTTCTTCGTTCTTCCAGTTCCCTGCCCCTTCTTGTGTATTACCCCAGCACCCAAATTATTCTGTGTCTATTCCCTACCCTGTGCTCCACCTTCCCCTCCCTCCCCTCACCCTACCTTATACAACCCGGTAACCAGCAAAGAAAATTTTTTTACCCTTTTAGTGTGGGTACTTTTTCTTAAGCTGTACAATAATGGTCCTATGCAGTGTTTCTCCTTTTGTGATTGACTAATTTCATTTAGCATAATGTTATCAAGGTTCATCCATGTTATGTGGTGGCTTGCCCCTTCCTTGTTATTCTTCAATGTAACATAATGTTCCATTGTGTGTGTGTGCCACAGTTTGTTTATCCATTCTTCCTTTGTTGGGCAATTAGGCTGTCTCCATCTTTTTGCTATTGTAAATAGTGCTGTTTTTATTCCTTAATTCAAGTGCCCTTTTCAGTTTGTAATCAATCACCTTCCAGTATAACCTTTACTATACCATAGCGTAAAGTCTTGGTTTGGAGCTGTAGGAAAAACTGGACTGCCTACCAAAACATTGACCACTCAAACCCACCAGCGTCTTCTTGGAAACCCTATGTAGGGGTGGTATGAGTCTAAACTCACTCGAAAGCACTTAACAACAGCAGCAATACCATAATGTAACAGTCCTCAAACAAAGTCATTTATCCTCATAAGCTTATTTCTGTGTGTTGGTGGGGACACAGCATGCACAAAAATTCCAGCTATTAAAAATTCAAATCATTAGATTTTCTGTGTGGTTTCTCTTTGCCAAACCACAAGGCTTCTAGAATAGATGTCCTGGATATTCCTTCTGGCTTTTGGGATCATCTCTGCAGATAGTGGCAGAACCATTTATTGCTGGATGTTAGTTGGCACCATAGAACAACCCTTCTTCCCAGCTCCAAGTATAGAATGTGTCCACCCACAGGAATCAATGCCCAGGGGTAGAACCATGCGTAGAAATTTTGCAATTATAGTGCAGGAGGCCAAACTTCCGTTTGGAGGGCATTGTGTGTTTGGGGGATGGCAAAGGATGCTTGTCTAGCATTGATTGTCAGCCTTTGGGTAATTACAGCTCTGTACTGAAGGCCTGGCACGAGGAAGCTATGTTTTCCTGTTATTACCTTATTCATTGTAACTCTGGGTGGCACATGACTCAGGGCGAGATGTCCTCCTTAGCTGGGTGTTGATATTTTTTTAATGATAGTGTTAAATTCCCTCACCCTGCTTTCCTGAGTTGCACTAAGCATATGAAAGGAACATGCTCAGGTGAAAGATAAAAAGTCTGACTTCTGCCTTTGTTAACTCTGTTTTTCCCCCCTCATTGATCAAGTTGAGTTGTCAACTCCAGTTACTTTGAATGGTGGTTTCACACTGGCTTCGTTGGAAGCCTTGAAGGGCTGCTGAGTAAAATTTAAATTCTGCTCCTGCCCCAGAGGAAGTTGTTGTTTTTCTCTCACTTAAAAGAAGGTTTTCATCTTTTTAAGAGAAAGAAGAATCATGGTTCTATAAGTGGATTAGCAATCATGACCCATAATTCTGAACAGTGTTGGTTGCTTCTGAATCTTGGAGGTAGAAAGCATCAATTCAGCGTTTGTTGTTGTTGTTGTTGTTTTTTAATGAGTAAAATAAAATAAAATAAAAAAACAAGAAAAAAATATTCCTTGAGTCCATTGCCAAACCCTGAAATGCTTTAAGGAGTACTGTATCAGTCAGAAACAGTGTGGGATTTCAGATACTCCATCTTGTGTCATGGTGGGCTTTTGCTCCACTGTGTCTCTTGCCTGGAATATCTTTCCCAGGTTCCAGCCTTTCTATGCAGGTGAAATCCTAAACTCCTTTTAGGTTCAGCTCAGATAAAATTTCCCTTATGCGATCTTTTCAATCTCATGCCCACTTCCTCCATCTAGGCTAAATGAAGGCCTCTGGTCTTTGTGTTTTCAAAGCTGTGTAGTTAGAGGTAGCACAGAACTCCTGCTTGTGTCACCCTCTCCTGTACCTCGTCCTCTTACCAGGCTTTAATTTACCTTGACATCAGCATCCTCAGCTCTCTCAGAGTCCCTGATGAATAGGGAAGGACACTGGCACGTATAGAGTCATCTAGACTGAGGGTGTTCTTGGTCCAGCTCTGCCACTGATTTGCCATGTGGGACAGCAGCAGGCCTTGGGGTATGGGTGATGGGGTGTCGTCCTCTGGCATGTGGTCCACAAGACCAGTTGACTTATGGGCTCTTTGATAATCCCAAACAACCTGCCTGCTGCAGGGCTAAAAGGTGGCCACGGTTGCCTCTTTACATCACCATTTAATTCTCAGAATCAATACCATTATGCAAAAGCAGCAGAGTTTTCTTCTAGCCTATCTGCTCCCTCATATTTCAAATAAAAGTCAGGAAGGCTATGCATGCTGACATTCCTTGTCATTGGTACATTCTAAACAGAGACCAGCTAACTGAGCCCCAAACTTAGAGCTAAAACATGAGAATCCTTTACTGTATCCAAGGCCATTTTGTTTTTATCCCTTGCTTTCCCTGTGGCTCTCAAGGTGTTAAATGTACCCTTCCTGGTCCAATGGGGTGGCTTTCTGTGGACAATCACATTCCTTAAATATTCTCAGTATCTTTTAACTTGTGATATTTACTTATACATCACAGAATTTGGTTCCTGACCAGCTTACAGAGATGCAGGTTTCATTAAGCTTATTTTATGGGTGAGGAGGCTGAGCTTCAGAGGCTAGGTGGCATTCCCACCCAAGGTTAGCGAGTTAGTAAAAGGCAAAGCCAGACAGGAGTCATCCTATCTCAGTCAAAGCCAACAACCTCTGGCAAGTTAGTTGCTGTCCACCATGCATTTATCTTTGAGCATTTCAAAGCACTTTCATCAGCACCATTTCCCTGGCAGAGGCAGGAACACATACTTTGGTATCATCCAGACTACATTTTCAGATTATTCCACACAGAATTCTGACAGTGAGTTTGAGTTCATCATGCACACTATCCTAGATGCTGAGGATAGGAGAGCTGGGTGCAACTTCTTGTTCTGCTTCTTATCAGCTATGGGAAGTCATGCAATCTCTCTGTAAAAATGGGAATGATATTTCCCCAGTATGTCAGGATCGTAGTAAATAAGAACATCTGTAAAAACATCCTGCATTATACTTGGCATATAATTCGTACTCAGTAAATGTGATTTTTTCTTTATCCAGTAGTCTGTTCCAGACTACTTCTGAAACACCACTGTGATTATTTTTAGAAAGAGTGAAGGGTCAAATGGTTCCCAGAGAGAACAGGGAAGACTCTGTAACCCATTAACACCGAGGGTAACTCTCCAGCCAGCTCTGCCTGCCTGTGGTAGCAGCCAGATGCTCTAGAACCTTCTCAGACTCCACAGGAGCATTGCCAAGAAGCAGCAGATGCTATTGCTGGAGCACAGCCTTTCCCAACAGGGCTTCTGGATCTTACATGGATTCCAACAGGAACTGGAGGAAACTGTCATCCTGCCTTTTCAGAAGTCCTTTGGAGTATTCCAGAATTACCGGACTCATGATCCATCTATTGCAGAATGAGTGTGTGAGCCCAGGGACCAGTGGTGTGCTGGGAGCTGCCTCATGAGAACAGAGGGTTAAGGATCTAGCAATTTCATGAGGCGGCTGTCAAATATAGCCATTATTAAAAAGCAATTTGTATACATCTACAGTTAAATGAACAATATTAAAATCAAAGGTTATGCATACTGAAAAGTCATCATTTCCCAATTATATTTCCACAATGGCATCTTAGCTATGCACTTGAGTTATTTACATCTATCATATGTACATGATAGAAATACTGCTTAAAGGTGTGCTACTGTGTATCTCTTCCTGACTCTGTGTTCAGTATTCTCATGTTTGTAGCTTGAAATCAACCAGGAAGGGAGTATTTACATAACAGTAATAGGCAGATTATGTAGATGGGACCTTTCTTTTTCCAATCCTGTCCAGAAATACAACTGCCTGAGACCCAAAAGAATAGTACAAATGGAGAAAAACCCATTGACCTGTGCTCTTCTCTTTTCACCAATGGACTCTACATCTGCCACTGTCTGAGCTTCTCCTGGGACTGGTTGAAGAAAGTGTGCATCAGGGATGTGGTGATTTTAACACAAACACAAAAATGAGCGATATTTGTCATTTCTCATGCAATTCCTCACTACTTGGCAATGGCCTGGTGGTGCTGATAAGTTTGACGTCTTACATAGGCCAGTAAGAAATCACATGATGGTGAATGATCTCTGCAGGAGATGTGTGGTGAGAGATGATGACAATGTTGTAATGGATTTGCTCTGCCCAGATTAGATATCTAACCCACACAACTGTGGGAAAGACAGGTTTGACAGGAAGATTGTCATCTTTCACCTCAATAGGTTTTGGCCTTAAGTGGGTTAAAAAAAAAAAAAAAAAAAAATTAAATAACG
>NW_006408589.1:9918089-9930241 GCF_000296735.1 Chrysochloris asiatica | reverse complement strand
AAAAAAAAAAAAAAAAACTATTAAATTTTACTTTTGATAAGGCAAGTACCACAGTGAGAACTGATTCAGAAAAGGCCATTGATGGATACTAAAATTAATGGGCAAATATTTGGTGAAAGGAGTCCTGGTGTGGCGCTGTGGGTTAATGCGCTAGACTGCAAAGTTGGTTTGAGCTATAAGGTTAGTGGTTCAAGCTCACCTGCTGCTCCTCAGAAATCCTATACAGGGTCACCATGGGTTGCAACCGACTGGACAGCACTTAACAACAACATCTGATGAAAGGTGGATATTTGCATAGCCACAGAGTATCTTTCCAAAGTATCTTGTTTATTAATTCCACAGAGGAACAGAGCAACTTTATAGTGGAGGAAGTTGCTGGTCGTCACCTTAATCAAGTAATGATCAATGTGAGCACAACCAGTAATGAACCATGTCAACACCACATGCCTCCTGATATGATGGACTGAGAAGGGCACAGCGTTACTAATGCAGTGATCTAGTCAAAGTTGGTGTTAAGTGCTGCTGAGTCAGTTCTGACTCATAGCAACCTTGTATAGGATTTCCAAGGAGCCGCTGGTGGATTTGAACTGCCGACCTTGTGGTTAAAGCCAACCTTGCAGTCTAGTGTTTATCCTCCAGCATCACATCAAGACTCCATAGTCTCAGTTTAACCATGAGGAGATATTAAATCATAGACCAGCCTTCTTCAAAACTTCTAAGGTTGTGAAAGATAAGAAAAGACTGAGGAACTATCACAGATTGGAAGGGATTCCTGGTGTGGCTCTGTACATGACTTCAAACCAAGACTTTCTGGCAGTTCAAACCCACCAGTTACTCCTTGGAAATCTTATATAGATGAGTTGGAACCGACTCGACAACACTTAAGAACAACAATAACAACAACAACAAGGAGGCCTGGGTGAGTGTAGTGGCTTCATAGGAGAAGCACTGGGCTGTGAATCACAAGGCCAGTGGTTTGAGCCCATCCATCATTCATCAGGAACTAAAAAAGACTTTCTGCTCCCATAAAGATTTAAAGCCTCAGAAACCCTATATAGGGTGGCTGTGAGTTGGAACTGATTCAATGGCACTTAACAACAACAAGGAGGTATGGAGAGGCATTGGTGGGTCAGAGGTTGAATTCTCACATTCTGTGGTAGAGACTTGGGTTCGATTCCTGGCCAGTGCCCCTCATGTGCAGCCCCCACCTGTCTGTCAGTGGAAGTTTGTGTGTTGCTACGATACTGAATAGGCTTCAGTGGAGATTCCAGACTAAGATGGATTAGGAAGAAAGGCCTGGTGATCTATGTTAGAATATCAGTCAGTGAAAACCCTATGGAATACAATGGTCTGATCCACAGCAGATCATGGGGATGGTGCAGAACCAGACAGTGTTTTGTTCTGCCACCGTGACTTGATGGAAATAAAATAACAGCAGAAACAAAACTGGACCACTGAGTTCAGTGTGGGATTCTGAATTGTATCCTGGACCAGAAATATGGATATTGGCAGGAATACTGGCAAAAGTAGAATGAGGTGAAGATAAAACAGTGCTGTTCGTAGATAACTAGCCTTACTAGAGGATGCTGCTTTTGCATATTTCTTATTAATCATCCCAACATATCAGGGGGCCAATGTAACCAGCTATCAAAAGACCTATTAGCTCATCAGTTGATTAAACCAACATTTAGAGTGTACCACCTTAGAGCTGGATGCTCTGCGAGGCTGTGGGGACATGAAGGGACTGGAGCACTTGCCCTTTCCTCAGGGACCTAACACAATGAGTATTTCACCTGAGCTACCCAACAGCCCTCTCCAAACACTAATCCCTAGACCAGAGCATGGGCTTGGCAAGGGGGTGTTATGACATTGCTTATGGGATGGCCTTTGGGCCATTTGTTTTCAGGAGATTCACCTGGTAAATTAGAAGACAGCTTGTGTTGATGGTTGACTAGAACTGCCCCCAATAAAGTCAATAATGCAAAACATTCTATTCATTGGCATCAACTAGGAATGCTTAATGTATTCTTCAATATCCCTTTAATTTCCCACCACCAAAGTTGTTGTTAAGTGCTGTTGAGGTGGCTCCTACCCGTACGGGCGCTGGTATGAGGTCTCCATAGTGTGACTGGTGAGATTGAACTGCTGACCTTGTGGTTCAAACCGACTTTGCTGCCCAGTCATTAACTGCCACACCAGGACTCCATGACCAAAATGCCTACAGCCAACTCCACCATGTCCTCTCTGCACTCCCTCCTCTACTCCACACCTATCCTGACTACCTCTCAGGCTGGGTCTAGGATGAGTAAGTGAGGGGGTTGCAAAATGTAAGGGGACACCAAGAAACCTCCATAATGAAATAAATAATATTTGAATGAAATAGTTTATTTTAAAAAATATCACTATTTTAATACTTTGCTCATCTTGGATTTTTTTGCATTTTTCTTTTTTAAAATATATCAAATTATACACACACACACACACACACACACATATATATATATATATATATATATTGATTACTGGCTTTTTTGGAGCTCCCTTATATTTTGCATCCCACCTCACCCGGTATCCTGACCTGCTTAATGTCTCTGATCAATAGCTATTTGCAACACAAGAGCTGGGTGAGCTCTCACCAATGAATGGGCATGTCTCTTCTCTCCTCCAAGACTATGAAGGAGTTGTGGAAGGTTGCTGTCTACAGGGAACCTTCCTAGGAAAGCGCTAGTTGAAACAAGCAGCGGTTTACACTCTAAACCTTTACTGGGCCTACCACTTGCTTTCTAAAAAGGATTTCTTGCATAATGTTTGAATTAAATCTCCCCTTCACAGCTGGGAGGCATGAGTTAAAAGCCCTCTCAGCAGCAGAAAATATAGTTATGTTTGGTCCAGGTTACAGTTACTGAGGGAACTATAACTTTGATTTGCTCAGCTGTTATAAATGTAAATCCTTAAATGAAATGTGTTAAGCGAGAAAGGAGGTGCTCTGTTTTTAAGGATGCTTTCAATTCACAGCAGCTCTGTCTATAATGTCTCAGCTGTCATATACAATCTGGGTGTAGCAACCAGGGATCCCACCAGGGATGCTTCCAGTGAACAACGCAGGAGTTCTAAAGTAGACATCTTCTCAGGGAGATTTTCGATAGCTTTAGCCTTAAAGATGCAAACAATTGATTCAGTATCTCATATTAGGCTAAACTGTAGGATAAGCACTGGACAGCCAGGTGGGTTTGAACTGCAAGGTTGGCTGTTCAAACTCACCAGCCTCTCCTTGAAAACCCTATATAGGGTTGCTATGAGTCAGAACTGACTCCACAGCGCTCACCAACAACAAATTACGAAATAAAAAAGTTTAATTTCAGTACAGATTTCTCATGCTGAAATCATCTTGGACTATTGATTGCTTTTTCTTCTAACAGGAATTCAAATTCAACATAGCTTTTCTCCCCAGTGCCTTCTGACAAGGCCACTCTTCCTCTCTCCCACCAAGTGTTCATGTATCTCCTGTGTCTCAGCTGGTTTTACCCTACTCCTTTGGAACAAGTTTTTTTCTTCCTGCTACCTGTCCTAAAGATTTCCACCTGGTGGTTCACAGCCTGAAGCCAGCTCACAAAATGTTTGGCTCACAGAATGATTTAATAAAGGCCACAGTCCTGTACTGTACTCCCTATTGTTTCTTAAATGACTGGATTCACACATTTATGTCATTGTTCCAGCCTCTATGTTAGGTGTCATCAATGATTTTCAACTCATGTCAATCCGATGTGACAATGTAGAACTGTCCCATAGGGGTTTCTCAGCTGTAATCTTTTCAGGAGTAAATTGCCAGGTCTTTGCTCCCACTGGGTTGTTTCAAACCACCAACCTACTGAGCTCTTAAATGTTATATCACTAGAGATTCTTCCTACCTTCTACAGACATCTGAATTTGGAACCCAGAGAGCCACACTTTGCCTTTCATTATAGGCCCAACCAAATTTCCTCTTCCATTTAGAAACCATGCCAGATTCCTATGTTGTTATTGCTATTAGGTGCCCCTAAGTCAGTTCTGACTCGATACACTGTCTGGTCCTGTACCATGTTCACAATCATTGCTAAGTTCTGACTTGATACACTGTCTTGTCCTGTGCCATGCTCACAATCATTGCTAAGTTTGAGTCCATTGTTGCAGCTACTAAGTCAGTCCATCTCATTGAGGGTCTCCCTTTTTTTTGTTGTTGACCATGGTGTGGCACTGTAGGATAAGCACTGCCACGTCTGTTTGAACCCATCAGCTCACTCCTTGGAAATCCCATACAAGGTTGCTCTGAGTTGGAACTGACTCAGCAGCACTTATATTATACAAGCATGATATCCTTCTCCAGGGACTGGTCCCTCTGGATAATATGTCCAAAGTATGTGAGATGAAGCCTTGCCATCCTCACTGTATTTAAGAAGCATTTTGACTGTACTTCTTCCAAGACAAATGTGTTCTTTTTTCTGGCTGGCTGTGGTGTATTCAGAATTCTTTGCCAACACCATAACTCAAATGCATCAATTCTTTTTTGGTCTTCATTAATCATTGTCCAGGTGTTACATGTTTATGAGATGATTGAAAATAGCATGATTTTGGTCAGGTAACCTTAGTCCTTACGGTGACATCTTTGGTTTTAATACTTTAAAGAGTTTTTTTGTAGCAAATTTGCCCAATGCAGTGCATCACTTGCTTTAGTTACCTAGTCTGCTACATTCTGACAACATTTGGCTTTATTGCAGAATTTAACACTTAATTATGTATAGTTTTACATGTGCTCTTGTCATCTTAGGTCTTTCTGTGATATGTGAAACAGGACTAGCATTTTATTTATTTATTTTTCTTTTAATCTAAGGAAGTGTCTTTTCATACAAGAGCTCACTAAATATTAACTGAGTGCCTACTATTTGCCAGACACCGTGGATTGGGGATGTAGAACTGGTGGTTAGGATAAGTTACTCTGTCGTAGAAAACTACTTCTAATATTATAGATTAACCAGACTCACATGGGCCTTATTTTCCAGAGCCACTAGACTCTGGCCCTTGACCTCAGTTCCTGTTCAACATTTCAAAACGTACCTTGTCCTGTGTCTTTTTCCCAGTTCACACCTTCCCACTGCCACAAGGAACTCTCTCTGTATCATTACTGTCTTTCAAAGCCTAGGTCAATGTTCCTGTCTGGATCACTGTCCCCAACCTATTCAAGAGAAGTCTACCTTTCTCAAACTAGTGTGACTTCACCTTGGTTCTTGGACATTTGACATAGGATATCGCTTACTGGCCCCAGAAGGTCAGCAGTTCAAATCTATCAGCTGCTCCAGGGGATAAAAGATGAGCCTTTTTGCTTCTGTAAAAATGTGTAGCCTCAGAAACCCTATACAGTGTCACTATGAACAGACTCAGTGGCATGCAACCAGCACACAACCACCACCACCATCACCATAAATGTTCTTATATGGGTGTTCTATACCTGGTAGCTCTGGTAGCATAGTGGTTATGAATCAGGCTGCTAATCTAAGGGTCAGCGGTTCAAAACTACCAGCTATTCCATGGGAGAAAAATGAGGGCTTTTGCTCCTGTAAAGGTTTACAGCCTTGGAAACCCTGTACAGGGTCACTATGAGTTGGAACCGACTCCACAGCACATAACAACAACAACATACCTGGTTTGGATTTCCAGTGTGGCACTGTAGGATAAGCACTGGACAGCGAACCACAAGGTTAGTGGTTCAAACCCCCCAGCTGCTTCTTGGAAACCCTGTACTAGGTCACTTTGAGTTGGAATTGACTCGATGGCACTTAACAACAATAATATCTGGTTTACAGACTCCCCAAGGACAGAGCTGACCAGTTCTCCTATATTTCTACACTGCCTGGGCATACTGCCGAATTCTGAGCAGATACTCAATAATTAATCTTTGCAGTTTGATTGATCCTCTCGTCTTCAATTAGTCTGCATTCTAGAAATACATGCTGACACTAATTTTATTTTTTATACTCAGCATAACCTCATGAGAAAGATAAATCTGCTGCTGTTGCATTAAAACATTATGAAAACAAGCAGGTACCAACTTTGAGTATCACGGTGCTCTCAAAGTTGTTTATACATCAGTTTAAAATTAAACATTCATTTCCCCCCAGAACTAATGCATACGGATGGGGCTATTCCCATACCAGCCCAAGGAACCTGGATAACTAATCAGGTAATTCAACTCTGAGGCAGAAAGGAGAGAGTGCCACTTAGCTGTCTTTGTTGCCTGAGTAGTTTATGTAGATTGTAGGGGCTTCACCTTTCCTAATATACTCATCACACTTTACTCCCTTGTACAATGTCTGATTTCTCAGCTAGACAGCAAGCCCTATGAGTGTCTGGACTGTGTCTCTATGATTCACTGACATAACCTAAACCAGTGTCTGGCACAAGTTGGGAAGTCAGTACATATTCATTGACACGGATTAAGTTCTGATGGAAAGATGATAGACTTTGGAGCTGGGTATACAGACATAGAGTTAAATTTCAACTTCACTAACTAGCTTTGTGATCTTGGAGAAGTGACATGGCTTTCCTGAGCTGCAGTTTATTTCTCCATGTTTCTTCTTTGTTGTTGTCATGTACTGACTTGTCCTTGTTCTGGCTCGTCATTGTTGTTAAGGGCCATCGAGGTTCTGACTCATAGTCAACCTGCATAGGGTTTCCAAGAGTGACGGATAGATTAGAACTGCCAACCTTGTGGTTATCAGTCCAGTGCTTATCCTGCTGCATCACAGCTGTCAAATATGTTTTAACTACAGTGAGCCTAAGTCCAACAGAGCTCTGCCCTGTACTGTGGCATCTTTGCAATTGGTGCTGTATTTGAGACCATTGCTGCAGCCAATCCACCTTGCTGAAAGTCTAATCATAACTGAGTAATTGTTGAGCCTGTGGTTGATAGTTATTACATGAGTCATATTTCCTTCCCTCCTGCCCTGCTGAAATCCCTCAAAACGTATTTTATGAATTACCTCATTGATGAAGTTTGCTTTTAGTGTTGAGTTGGTTGAGGTAGTGGTAACAGGGAAGTGGAGATGTTTGATGTTAGGGTCTTTCATCAGCTTTCATTTCCGGGAGTTAAGAATTCTGTTTCCAACTCCAGCCCTGACAGTGTGTGTGATCTGTGGCAGGTCACACAAACATTTCTGTGAAGGAGTGATGATAGATCTCAGGTTTTGTTCAAGCTTTTCCGTCTAATTATCGCTACATTAGTGAGCAAATGTAAACACTCAGTGTTTTGCGGGTGGAGCCTGAAGACTGAATTTCTTTGAGTTGAATTATTTGTTGTGTCTAAGTTATTCATGCACATTTTATTTTCTAATTGATAATGGCACCACACTTTACAAATGTGTATATGGTGATATTAATGAATATCTACTATACTCCAAGTACATTCCCAGCACTTTATATACTATTGATTTTTATAACAATCCTGTGAGAAAAGTCTTATCATCCCATTGTTAGTAATGGGCAAACTAAGGTTTTGTTGGTGGTGGTGGTGTTAACTGAAGTCAAATTGGTTCCGACTTATAGTGACTCAGTATAGGGTTTCTGATGAACAACTAGTGAGTTTGAACTGCTGACCTTGTGGTTCAAAATGACCTTGCAGCCCTGCACTTACCCTACAATACCACATAAGGCATCTTGTTGTTGTTAAGTACCGTCGAGTCGGTTCTGACCCATAGAGACCCTGTTTCGTAGGAGCATCTGATGAGCTTGAACCACCAACCTTGCAGTTCAAACTAACTTTGCAGTCCAGTGCATTAACCCACAGTGCCACACCAAGACTCCACACATGAGGCTTACAGGAGTTTAAATAAGTAAGCTCAGGTCTCATAGCCAGCCAGTGGCAGAACCAGAATCCAATTAATCTAAATCTAAAGTTCCTTCCTACACCTCATTACAGGGTAAATAAAAACAGAGATTTCACTTGGCCATCCAGGATTTTAATAAAAAATGCTTATGCAATGTGAAGTGGGAAAAGTAGAACTCAGAATTGTTGGCATGGTGTGAGTGAGGCTGCATGAAGACTCTGTGCTCATAAGGACAAAAGATCATCCTGGAAGGATGAAAAGTTAGATTGATTGCAGTGGTGGATATGTTGTCCCACTATTTCATTTTGTTTCTTTAATGCTTGTACAATAAATAGTAAATGCTTTTAAAGAACACCCTGAATAATATAGAGGTACAATCTGAATGGATACAGTAATGGTTCATTTTGTTAGACATTATCATTTACCCTCTAAATTTTTCCTTCTAAACTGCAGGCATGATTGGTGTTGTTTATGACCCTCTCTAGCTTAACAAGAATCATTGTGCTGGAGTAAGTGACCAAGGTTAGAACTGCTTCACAAAAACTCATGGAGAGCCCCTAGAGGCCCTAAAGGTCATAGTTTGAAAGTCAAGCTCTGTGGAAAGTAGAACTTTTTTCCTGTGAATGCAGTGTCTCCCTAGAGAATAGAAGGTATGATTTCATATCTTCAGGCAAGGGATGACATGATTCAGTGAAGGTTGGAGAGGAGTATTTATAATCTTTCAGAAATATGTTTCCCCCAAAGACTAATTATTTATCTGCTTGAAAGCTGTCCTGTAAGGCAAGTTATAACACCAGATCCTTTCTACTATATGGTAAAAGAGAAAGAGATGACACATACATTTAAAAGAGGAAGAAATGGCCAGCACTATTCTTTTTGATAATAGATGACTTAGTAAATCTAATATTTTCATCAAATTCTGTCTGACTTGATCATACAAGGGATCTCAGAAAAAATTCATGGAAAAAATGGAATAAATGGATTTTTTCCTTAAACTTTTTGAAGCTCTCTCATATATAAAGTTGATTTAAGCAATATCATTTGCCCATACATTCATCCTCTCCATCAGTATGACCATTCATCCATTTATTTATACATTTATTTCAGGTATTTTTATGTGTATTTGGTACTGACTCTGTGTTAAGAGTATGACATACAATAATGAAAGATGTGGTTCTTTATTCCCAGGAAGTATGAACAAAGTTTTGTGGAATTCTGAAGAACAATGAACCCTGCCTGGAGTATTGTAGGGATTTAGAGTGAGTTTAATAAGGAAGGGCTTTCCAGAGGTGATGTTTGAGCTGGGTTTCATTGGTAAGCAGAAGATTGGCAGATGATTAGGGGGAAAAGAAGATCCTAAGTATAGGGTAAAACATACTGCCAAAGGCATTCTGGCTGTTCTTTGTGGGGCAGAGGAGCTTGACTGGAAGAGTGCCTGGGATAAGCACAATTTACCAGACCCAAGAACAGAGTTCCTTTATGGAGCTGCCTGAAGGCAAAGGCTCATGCATGGTCAATTCTATTTCCTGATCACATAGAGATTTGAAGAGGTTCATTGTTCCGACTCACATTGGTTCCGACTCACAGCAACCTTGTATAGGGTTTCCGAGGAATGGCTGGTGAATTTGAACTGCTGGTCTTGCCATTCAAAGTGACCTTGAGGCCGAGTGTTTATCGTACAGTGCCACACCATAACTCCATTCATACTTCTTCCAAAGCAGATTTGTTCCTTCTGGCATTCGATCTTCGTTTCCAACACCATAATTCAAATGCATTGGTTCTTCTGAGGTCTTCTTTACTCCTTGTTTAGTTTTTGCTTGCATATGAAGCAACTGAAAATATCATGGCTTGGACCAAACCCACTTTAGTTCTCAAGGTGACCTTTTTACTCTTTAACACTTTAAAGATGCCTGTTGCAGCAAATTTGCCTAATGCAATACAACCTTGGATTTCTTGACTGTTGCCTCAATGAAAGTTGACTGGGGATCTGATTAAGATTGAATCTCTGACAACGTCAGTCTTTTCTCTGTTTATCATGATGTTATTTATTGGCCCAATCCTTACCGAAGGGTGTAGTCTCTGATCTTCATCAGTAAGTACTTTGAGTCCTCTTAGGGTCTAGTAAGAAAGATGTGTCATCTGACTGTTGTAAATTGTTAATGAGTCTTTCTCCAATCCTGATGCCATGTACTTCTCAGTATACCAATTTAATCAATATGGTGAAAAGATACAACCCTGTTGCAGTGTTTCCTGATTTGAAACCCTTCAGAATCCCCTTGTTCTGTTTGATTGATTGCCTTTTGGTATATATACAGTTTCCTCAATTAAATGTTCTGGAATTCCTATTCTCTGAAATGCTATTTCATACTTTGTTATCCGCACAGTCAAACACTTTTGCATAGTCAATAAAACACAAGCAAACGTCGTTCTGGTATTCTCTGCCTTCAGCCAAGATCCATCTGACATTAGCAGTGAGATCTCTTGTTCCATGTCCTCTTCTAAATTGACTTGAATTTCTGGAAGTTTCCTGTCATGTACTGCTGCAATCGTTTTTAAATTGTTTTCAGCAAATTTTTACCTATGCATGATATTAATGATATTATTCGATAATTTTTTTCATTCCATTGGGCAAAAATATCAATTATTTCCAATTAGTTGACCAGGTGGCTGTTCACAGATTAGTGAGCTCCTGCAGTGCTTTATAGGTTTGTTCGAACATTTCAGTTTATGTTCTGTTGTTTTTCACCAGTGCTTATAGTGCAGCCTGGACTTCTTCCAATACCATTGGTTCTTGATCATGACATGGTTGAACATCAATCAGTTGTATTTGGAACAGTGACTCTGTACCTACTCCATCTTTTGATGTTTTCTTAATCATTCAATATTTTCTCATAGAATCCTTCAATATTACTTGAATTGTTCTTCTGTTTTTTAGCACAAAAAGTGCTGAATGTGTTTTTCCCTTTTGGATTTCTGAAATGAATACTTCATTTTAGTCCTTTACTTTGTCTTTTCAAGCTGTCCTTTGAAAATTTCTGTTCAGCTCTAGTACTTCATTTCTCCCAACTACTTTATCTTGTTTGCATTCAAGAGCAAGTTTCAGATTCTCATCTGGCATCAATTTTTTGTCTTTTATTTCTTTCTTGTTTTTTATAATGACCTTTTGCTTTCCTAACGTATGATGTTCTTGATGTCATCCCACAAGTCCTCTGCTCTTCAATCATTAGTGCCTAAAGTGTCAAATTTGTTCTTGATGTAGTCTTTAAATTCAGGTGGGATATATTCAAGTTTGTATTTTGGCTCTCATGGATTTGTTTTAATTTTCTTCTGCTTCAGCATGAACTTGTATATGAGCATTTGATGGTCTGCTTCACAGTTGATTCCTGGCCTTGTTCTGGCTGACAATAATGAGTTTCTCCCTTGTCTCTTCCCACAGATGTAGTCACTTTGTGCTTGTGTATTTATATGGTGAGGTCCACATGTTGTTGTTGAAAAATATTTGTAATGAATAAATTGTTGGTCTTACAAAGTTCTATCAAGCAACCTTCAACATTGTTTTTATCACCAAACTATTTTCCAACTACTGAACTTTTCCCCTTAGTTTCCAGATTTCATATTCTAATCACCAATAACTATTAATGTGTCTGGATTTCATGTTTGATCAGTTTCTAATTGAAGAAGTTGGTTTGTTGTTGTTAGATGCCATTGAGTCAGTACTGACTCATAGTGACACGATGCACAACAGAGCGAAACACTGCCCAGTCCTGGGCCAACCTCACTATTGTTGCCATGCTTGAGCCCATTGATGTTGCCACTTTCCCAATCCATCTTGCTGGGAGTCTTCCTCTTTTTCTCTGACCCTCCACCTTACCAAACATGATATCCTTTTCCAGTGACTCGTCACTCCTGACAATATGTCCGAAGTATGAGAGATGAAGTGTGGCCTTCCTGGCCTCCCAGGAGCACTCTGGCTATACTTCTTCCAACACAGATCTGTGTGTTATTTTGGCAGCCCATGGCACTTTCAATATTCTTCTCCAACACTGTAACTCAAAAGCATCAATTCTTCTATGGTCTTCCTTATTCACTGTCCAGCTTTTGCATATGAGGTTATTGAAAATACCATGACTTGGGTCAGGTGAACCTTAGTCCTAAAGCTGACATCTTTGCTCTTCAACACTTTAAAAAGGTCTTGTACAGCAGATTTGCCTAATGCAATATGTCTTTTGATTTCTTGGCTGCTGCTTCCATGAGTGTTGATAGTTGATCCAAGAAGAATGAAATCCTTGACAACTT
>NW_006408589.1:9896138-9916804 GCF_000296735.1 Chrysochloris asiatica | reverse complement strand
ATGTTCTTGATGTCATCCCACAACTCTTCCAGTCTTCGGTCTTTAGTGTTTAATATGTCAAATCTGTTCTTCAGATGATCTGTATATTCAGGTGGTATATATTCAAGGTCTTATTTTGTCCCTCATGGACTTGTTTTCATTGTCTTCAGCTTCAATTTGAATTTGCATATGAGCAATTGATGGTCTGTTCCACAATCTGCCCCTGACCTTGTTTTGACTGATGATATGGAGCTTTTCCATCATCTCCCTCCACAGGTATAGTCAATTTAATTTCTGTGTACTCCATCTTGTGAGGTCCATGTGTATAATCATCTCTTATGTTGTCTAAAGAAGGTATTTGAAATGAACAAATCATTGATTTTGCAGAAGTCTATCATGAGATCTCTAGCATCATTTCTGTTACCAAGACCATATCTTCCAACTACTGATCCTTCCTCTTTGCTTCCAACCTTTGCATTCCAATAACCAGTAATGATCAATACATCCTGATTGCATGTTTGATCAATTTCAGATTGAAGAAGTTGATAAAATTCTTCTATTTCATCCTCACTGGCTTTAGTGGTTGGTGTGTAAATTTGAGTAAAAGTGATATTAACTGGTCCTCCCTGTTGGCACATGGATATTATCCTCTCACAGACAGTGTTGTACCTCATGACTGATCTGGATATGTTCTTTTTGCCAATGAATGCAACACCATTCCTCTTACTTGTCATTCCTGGAATAGTAAACCATGTGGTTGTCAGATTGAATATAGCCAATACCAGTCCATTTCAGCTCACTAATGGCTAAGATATGGATGTTTATGCATTCCATTTAATTTTTGATTATTTTCAATTTTCCTAGATTCATACTTCGTACATTCCATGTTCCAATTAGTAATGAATGGTCACAGCTGGTTCTCTTCATTTTGTGTTGCACTCCATCAGCAAATGAATATCCCGTGGGTTGTACTCCCATGGGCTTTACTCCATTCACATCATCACAGTGAACTCTACTTTGAGGAGACAGCTCTTCCCCAGTCGCATTTTGAGTGCCTTCCAACTTGAGGGGCTCATTTTCTGACACTATAGCTGACAGTGTTTCTGTGCTATTCATAAGGTTTTCTGTGAGTAGATATTAAAAAATGGTTTGTCACTCCTCCTCCCTAGTCTGTGTTCATCTTGAAGATCATTTGAAACCTATCCACCATGGTTGACCCTGCTGGTATTTAAAATACCATTGGCATAGCTTTCAGAATCACAGCAACTCACAAGCCACCACAGTACAACAAACTGACAGATGAGTGGTGAGAAGAAGTTGGTAGAATTAATTAATTTTTTCATCATTGGCTTTACTGATTGGTGGATAAACTTGGATAATAGTAGTATTACCTGTTCTTCCTTATAGATCTATGGATGTTATCCTGTCACAGATTGCAGTTGTATTTCAAGATAGATCTTGGAATGCTGTTGTTTGATGCAGTATGTGATGTCATTCCTCTTGTTTGAATTTGTTACTGCCGGCATAGTAAACTATATGATTTTCAACTCAGAATGACCAGCCCATTTCAGTCCACTAATGCCTTGGCTATCTATCTTTATGTGTTATATTTCAATTTGGGTAACTTCCAATTTTGTTATTATTATTACTATTAATGGATAGTTGTAGCTGTTTCTTCTCATTTTGAGTTGTGCCTCATCAACAAATGAAGGACCTTAAAGCTTTGTTCTAGCCACATCTTGAAGGTCAACTCTTCTTTGAGGAGGCAGCTCTTCCTCCATCATATTTTGAGCGCCTTGAGAGGCTCATCTTCTGGCACAGTATGATAAAATGTTCTGCTTCTATTCATAAGAACTTCAGTGGCTGACCATTCAGAAGTTGTCTGTCTCTCCTTCTTAGTATGTCATAGTCTGAAACTCACTGAAACCTGTCCACTGATGTCATATTTTCCAGTGTCACAACAATGCACATGCCACCACAGAATGGCAAACTGACAGATGAGTGCTGGATCATGATGCTAGGAATATGACAATTGGAATTCTAGGGAGCAAGTTGGAATCTAAGAGTGGTCAATCTGACTCAATGTGAATGAAATTTGAAATGGTCCCAAAGAAAGGAATTGATATGAAGACTTGATACTGAGTTACTGAAAGTACCCTGGACTGCCAGAAGAACAAACAATACCTGTGTTGGAGGTAGTACAACTTGAATGCTCCTTAGACGCCAGGATTGGGAGACTTCATCTATCATATTTCAGACATATTATCAGGAGAGACCCATCCCTGGACAAGGACATCCTTTTTGATATAGTAGAAGGTCATCAAAAAAGAGGGACATCCCCAGTGAGATGTGTTGGCACAGTGGCAGCAGCAGTAGGCACAAGTATAACAATAGTTGTGAAGATGGCACAGGACTGGACAGTGTTTTGTTCTTTTGTTCACAAGGTTGCTATGAGTTAGAACCAATCTGATGACACCTAACAACAACAATCATAGTCGAGACTGCATGTGGGTGAGAGTATAGCTGTATTTCATACTGTTTTAATTGGTTGATTTTTTAAAAGTAGATTACCAAGCTTTTCTTCCAAGGCACCTCGGGTGTATCCAAACACCCAGTCTTTTGGTTAGCAATTGTGCAAGTTAACCATTTGCACCACCCAAGGACAACTATGTAAAGTATTAATTATGTGTTTTTAGGTTATACTCTTATTATAGAAAAGCACTCTAGGACTTGCCAGATACATATTTCTGGCTAACTTAACATTACCTCCCTCAGGAATCTTAGCAGATTCTCCTTGACTGAATTATTTGTCCTTCTTTTTGCCTCCTCTACACTCCGTGAAACCACTAGCATGGCTCTTTTCTCTCTGTGTGGTTAAATATTTCTACCAGGCTGTAATCTGGAAGCTTTCTCTTCCTATATATCCAGCATAGAGCAAAAAATACAGCGAGTCAGTGGTACTCAGTCCTGACTTTGTATCAGAATTAAATGAAGAGCTTTAAAAAAATAAAAAATAAAGTAACAGTACATAACCAGTTCTAACCTCTAGAGATTTAGTTAGTGTGGTGTTGAACCTAGAAATTAATATATTTATATTTTTAGAAGCTCCCAGGTTATTTCTAAAACTTCAGCCATGGTTAAGAACCTCTAAACTGTATACTCAGAGGATTTTTCTGGTAATATTGAATTATAGAGAATGGTATCCTGGCCATCTGATATTTGATATGACAGGAGGTTGGAAAGAAGCAGCATTCTGATGTTTTGGCAGCTTCCTAAGTATCTAAAGTCAACCCAGAACCAGGAATATGGGCAGAAGAAGACAACTTGTAGGTGCTGCACACTTAAAGAAGTCCTTTATGTCCTGCCATATGTAAGCACATGGATCTTATAAGAATTGTTTAGACTAATCAACTAGATTAAACTCATTGGATGAGGTTATAAAAGGAGTGAGGCTTCCAAGGAAGTCTTTAATTCTTGCAGCTGGTCAGAAAGGATTAGGAGCATTAATTGAAAGTGGGGGCAGTGAGTATCCTATGGGGTCTGAAAAATGATATGGGCATCTTCATAGAGAAGCCATCAGAAACATTGAAAATTTTAAGTTAATTGGGAAAAATAAATGAATTATTTCTCTTCCATATTTTTTTGTAGATGTAAATGTTAGTCAGAGAGATAGTGGAAGAGAAGGGAGCACACTGCTTAAACTTTTCAGAAAGAGTTGATATCATAATTGCTATAAGTATGATAGATTTTAAAATCTATTAAAAGCATAGGTCTCAATTAGAAAAAAGTGGGAGAAACCACACATACTTTGTTCAAATTAAAAGAGAGACACACAGACACACTTATCATGGATAGGGGAGAGAAAGACAGAAAGAAAGATAAATGGACAGAGTAGGTGGAGGAAGAGGGGGAGAAGGAGAAGAAGCATCAGGATCTCCAGGTGAGGAGAAAAGAACATTGCTTTTAGCCAGTGGGGGTTTCAGCACCACGGAGAGAGGCATACTTTCTCTATTATAGAGTTTGTTTTTTACACAGATGAGTTTCTGGGGAGGATTTACTTTTAAAAATTATATCCAATCTGTGCCGAGAAAACAACATCGGTATCTGTGAAACCACACATTTAGATCAGACTTCTGATTCATTCCTACATTTATTCACATTCATCCCTCAGATTTATTGATCTTATCTGCACAATTCTCCTTCATGTGAGATCACCCTATTTCTTCAGACACTTTCCCAACAAAGGACGAGAGATTCAAGGGTAAGATTTCAAAGACTTCTATTGCTGGTAATCTTTCTGAAGTTTCTGGTATAATTGATTCCTACAAAGACTGGTCAGTGAAATCAGCCTCTGGATTCTGCCTGAAACACAGGATACTGGGATGTTTCTTGAGACCAGTCTCTCAAGTGTGGTTTTGTGCCTTCCTGATTTGGTAGAAATTTGCAGGGAGAAAGATTCCAGTTTTATAAATGAAGACACTGAAATTTTGAATTGGAAGAACCCTAGGAAACTACATCTGTCAATCTGATGCCTGTGTTCTTTCTCTGGATGATGGTGGAGCGCTTAGGGATATTTTCACTGTGAGAAAGAAAATGGGAAATTGTGTATACTTGATGGCTTTTTTTCTTTTTTTTCTTTTTTTTTTTTTTACTATGAGAGCCTCTTTATCCTTTGTATGGGATCAAGCTGTATCACTAGTGCAGTGGAGGAAGTCTGTGTCCAGAGGCATCCTGATTCTCTATTACAGTTCCATTCCCTAATCTAGGAATCTTAATTTATGGTACCTAATAGTCATCGAAACCTTCATAAATCTGCATGTTGTTGTTAAGTGCCATCGAGTCAGTTCCAACCCATAGTGACCCTGTATAGGGTTTCCGAGGAGCATCTGGTGAATTTGAACTGCCAATGTTGCAGTTCGAATGGCTTTGCAGTCTGGCGCATTAACCCACAGTGCCATACCAGGACTAAAATTATGGTGATTACCTATTCTGTGTCAGGCATTTTGCTAGGTGTTGAACCTAAAGTGATGGCACAAGTATAATTACCATCTTTTTTTTTTTTATCAGCTTTACACTCACCCTAATCATATTTCATTTCATTGCAATGATTACAATCCCCTGCATGCATCATCATATAACCCCAAAGGGTACACCACACAAGCCTGCCCCTCTCCAGCCACCAGCACACAGCCCTTCTCTCTCCCTGAATCCACTGTCACCAGCCACTCTATCTGTCTATGTCATTTTCTCTGTCTCCACCCCTGATGTCACTGCCTCTTTGGGTAGGGTCTCACTCTCTGTTCTTCTCATTTGATGGTCCCAGAGACCTCCGCTCCTAGGCTACAAAATTAATCACTCTCCTCTTGTCAAAAAACATCTACCTCTATATTTCCTAGTCTCACAGTCAGACCTGATGGCAATTATTCACTATTGTATCACAAGTGTTTTATCCCCATTTCCTTTTGCCAGTTCGGTCCGAACAGATTGGAAATCATTCAGTGGTGATACTACATTCCCCTGCCCTGTCTGGAACTAGGCTCCCTCTTGAAAGCTTGTAAGTCAGTCACTTCTTGCCTTTATAGTCCTGTCCCCCCATTTTGGGTAGCCAATGTCTATGTTGCCCATCCCTGTCAACCCTGTGTACTGAGGGATTAGGAGTGATCCTCACTGTAAAGATTTGTTCCCTTTTTTGAGCTGCTACAATCATAAGTATAGGTAAAGTTCATCAAATTGTAGCAGGTTACTCTTCCCCCCACCCTTCTTTCTTCTTCTAGTTGAGTTCTGATCTTCCAGCCATCGAAGCCAGGTCAAGTGGGTACTATCTGTAAGTATGGGTGTTGTTGTGCATCTCCCCTCACTTCATATCAGCTGGATGCTTCACTCTCCACTCTAGTCTTCTGTGGCCATGTCACTGCCTCTGGGCCCAGGAGTACCTGGGCCTTGCCATACTGCTGGCCATCCAGGTCTCCACCAGGATTCATGGGGTCTATTGAATGTAGTCGGGCTTAGCTCGCGACTTCATTGCTGTTTTTTCCCCTTCTTCCCTTATCGGTGACCAACGTGGTCACCAGCCAGATCACATGCCTGCTCATGTATTCTCCTTGAGTCTCAGTCTTGGAAGGGGGTTTGCTCTGAGGGGTCCTGACCACTTGCCTTGATGGCTCCCAGGCAAACAGCTAACTTGTTCTTCAGACTGCTGTTTTTGTTTTGGATTTCTCCTGCCGGTCTTTCTTTCACGAAGTATCTTCTGTTCTTCTAGCCACTCCAGGCTGGTCTACTCATCCTTTCCAGTGGAAATTTCCTATCTCAGTTGGTTCTGGATGGGGTTCTGGATTCCACTTGTGGTCTTGTGCAATGTAAAGGCTCCACAGGAAGCCTCTTTCATTGGGCAACTTCTAGCCCCCTTTTAAGATATTCCAATCAGTTATAGGCTGAAGACGGACTTAGAAGCTTTCTATAGTGATGATTCTGGTGATTCCTTTCTCCCCACCTCAAGTATCTATTTTACAACGATAGGCAAGGGAAACCAATATTCAAAAGACAGCCAAGCATCTTAACACTATTCCCCTCTTTTGTCTCTTCAAACCATGCCTCTGTCCCTGTATCCTGGAGCCCTGTTGTTCCAAGGTTTTATATACATCATCATTTACCTCTGTCCCATTTACCCTTGCGATGAACCTGCCTCACTGTTCTTCCATCAGCCTTGTTCTTTCATTCCCCTGCCCCTTCTTGTGTATTCCCCCGCCCCGCCCCCCGTACCCAAGCTATCCTGTGTCTATTCCTTACCCTGTGCTCTATCTCCCCCTCCCTTCTTCCCTCCCTTCCTTTCATCCCATGTATCCTGGTGATCAGCAAATATATTATTTATTTATTTATTTATTTATTTTCCCCTTTTAGTGTGGGTTCTTTTTCTTACTCATTTACAGTAGTGGTCCTATGCAGTATTTCTCCTTTTGCGACTGACTAATTTCACTCAACATAATGTCCTCAAGTTTCATCCATGTTATATGGTGGCTTGCAGCTTCCTTGTTGTTCTTCAAGGTAGCATAGTATTCCATTGTGTGTATGTACCAAAGTTTGTTTATCCATTCTTCAATTGTTGGGCACTTAGGCTGTTTCCATATTTTTGTTATTGTAAATAGTGCTGCTATTCAACTCGTGTTATGGCTCATATTTTTTGTGGGTAAATACCAAGTAGAGAAATTGCTGGATCATAATGTATTTCTATTTCCAACCTTCTGAGGAAGCACCACATTGCTTTCCAGAGAGGTTGGACCATTTTGTAATGCCAACAGCAATCCAGTGTCTCTACATCCTTGCAAGCACTTATTGTCCTCTACTTTTTTGATCTTTGCTGTTATTGCTGGTGTGAGATGATATCTCATTGTTGTTTTGATTTGCATCTCTCTAAAGGCTAGTCTGGTAGCATAGTGTTTACGAATCGGGCTGCGAACCTTAAGAACAGCAGTTAGAAACTACCAGCCACTCAGCGGGAGAAAGATGAAGCATTCTGCTCCCGTAAAGATTTACAGCCTCAGAAACCCTGTACAGGGTCGCTATGGGTCGGAACCGACTCAATGGCACTTAACAACAATGGCTAGTCATTGTGAACATTTCTTCATATGTTTGTTGGCTGCCCACGTCTCCTCCTTGGTGAAGTGTCTGGTCATGTCCTGTGGCCCATTTTTTTAATTCAGTTATATATCTTTTCCTTGTAGAGGTATTGTAGTTTCCTATATATTTTAGAAATGAGTCCTTTGTCTGATGTGTCATTGCAAAAGATTTTTTCCCATTCTGTGTGTTCCCTTTTTACTCTTTTGGTGAAATCTTTTCATGCACATAAGTTTTTAATTTTTAATATGTCCCACTCATCTATTTTGTCTACTTTTGTTTGTGCAGTTTTCAAAATGCTTGGTAGTCTGTGTATTCCTTGTATTAGAGCTCTCACATTTGTCCCTATTTTTTCATTGATGACTTTCATAATTTGGGGATTCACATTTAGGTCTTTGATCCAAGCTTAGTGGTTTTTGTAAGGGCGTGAGGTAAAGGTATTGTTTCAATCTTTTGCATATCACTTTCCAGTTCTGTGAGCACCATCTGTTAAAAAGACTATCTCCTCCCCATGTAACATACCTAGGCACTTTGTCAAAAACCAGTTGGCTGTATGTGAATGGGTTAATTTCTGGATTCTCGATTCTGTTCCACTGATCAATATATCTTTGACCACTGTAGCTGTATAGTAAAATTTGAAGTCAGGGAGTGAGAGGTTTCCAACCTTGTTCTTCTTCTTGAGCAGTGCTTTGCTTATCCTGGGTCTCCTTCCTTTCCATATAAAGTTTATAATTGTCTTTTCCATCTCTTTGAAGAATGTCACTGGAATCTCGATTGGGATTGCATTATACATGTATGTTACTTAGGGTAGTATTGACATTTTCACAATGTTGAGTCTTCCTATCCAGGAACATGGTATGTTCTTCCACTTTTGAAAGTCTCTTTTGGTTTCTTGAAGTAGTGTTTTGTAATTCTCTTTGTATAGGTCCTTTGTTTCTCTGGTTACATTTATTTGTAAATATTTCATCCATTGGGTGGCTATTGTAAATGGTATTGCTTTCC
This sequence comes from Chrysochloris asiatica, assembly GCF_000296735.1. Lineage (NCBI taxonomy): Eukaryota > Metazoa > Chordata > Mammalia > Afrosoricida > Chrysochloridae > Chrysochloris > Chrysochloris asiatica. The sequence goes on along the minus strand of NW_006408589.1, from coordinate 9,908,212 downwards.
TAATGTCTTTTTCAGTGCTGTCATTGTTGCTATAGAGGAATCCAACTGATTTTTGTATGTTGATCTTATACTCTGCCACTTTGCTGTATCTTCCAATGATGTCTAGTAGCTTTTTTACTGAGTCTTTGGGGCTTTCTATGTATAGGATAATACCATCTGCAAATAGAGAGAGTTTTATTTCCTCTTTGCCAATTTGAATGCCTTTAATTTCCCTATCTTGCTGTATAGCTCTGGCTTATACTTCCAAAACAATATTGAGAAGTAGTGGTGACAAAGGACATCCTTGTCTGGTTCCTGTTCGCAGAGGGAAGGCTTTCAGTTTCTTTCCATTCAGAGTGATGTAGGCTGCAGGTTTTGTATATATGCTCTCGATTATGTTGAGGAATTTCCCTTCAACTCCTACTTTGTTGAGTGTTTTTATCAGGAATGGTTATTGGAGTTTGACAAATGCCTTTTCTACATCAATCAATATGATCATGTGGTTCTTTTCCTTTTTCTTATTTATTTGGTGGATTACATTGATTGTTTTTCTAATGTTGAACCATCCTTATATCCCTTTTATGAAACCCACTTGGTCATGATGCATTATTTTTTGATGTGGTGCTGGATTCTTTTGGCTAGGATTTTGTTGAGAATTTTTGCATGTATGTTCATGAGGGATATTGGTCTGTAGTTTTCTCTCTTAGTGATGTCCTTCCCTAGTTTTGGTATGAGGGTTGTGCTCGCTTCATAAAAAGCATTAGGAAGGTTTGTGTCCTCTTCTATATTCTGGAATAATTTGAGTAGAATTGGTGAAAGCTCCTGAATGTTTGGTAGAACTCACCAGTGAAACCATTTGGGTCTGGGCTTCTTTTAGTTGGGAGTTTTTTGATGACTTGATCAATTTCTTCTTTTGTTATGGGTCTGTTCAAGTTTTCTACTTCACTCTGTGTAAGTTTTGGTAGGTTTTGTTTTTCTAAAAATGCATGCATCTCTTCTAAGTTTTTGAATTTGTTGGGGTACAACTCTTCATAGTATTCTGTTATTATCCTTTTGATTTCGTTTGGTTCCGTTGTGACATTGCCCATGTGGTTTCTAATGTGAGTTATTCGTGTCTTCTCCCTCTTTTCTTTGGTTAGGTTTGCCAATGGTTTGTCAATTTTATTAATCCTTTCAAAGAACCAGCTTCTCGTCCTGTTGATTCTTTCTATAGTTTTCCATCTCATTACTTCTGCTCTTATCTTTATTATTTCTTTTCTTTTGGTGACTGTAGGTTCCCTCTCTTTGTCAGCTTCTAATTGTTGGACATGCTGTGTTAATTTTGATTCTTTGTTCTTTTTGGATGTGTGTATTTATCACAATAAATTGTTCTCTCAGCACTGCTTTTGCTGTGTCCCAAAGATTTTGGTATGTTGTCTTTTCATTCTTGTTTGTTTCTAGGAACATTATGAATTCATGTTTAATTTCTTCCTTTACCCAGTCGCTTTTCAGCAGGGTGTTGTTCAGTTTCCATGTATTCAACTTTATTTCCTTAGTCTTCTTGTTGTTGATTTCTAGTTTATAGCATTGTGGTCTGAAAAGATGTGCTGTAGTATTTTGATGTTTATAAATTTATGGAGGTTTGCTTTGTGACCTAACACATGGTCGATTCTGGAGAATGTTCTATGCACACTGGAGAAGAAAGTATATTGTGCTGTTCTTGGGTTGAGTGCTCTGTACATGTCTATGAGATCAAGTTGGTTGATTGTGCTGTTTAGTTCCTCTGCAACTTTGTCAAATTTCTTTCTGGTTGTTCTGTCAGCATGTTAAAATCTCCCCCTCTAATTGAAGATTTATCTATTTCTTTCTTCAATTCTAGTAAGGTTCGCTTCATATATCTTGGTGCTTTTTCACTGGGAGTGTAGATATTTATTATGGTTGTGTCATCTTGTTCAATTGACTTTTTGATCATGAGATAGTGTCCTTCTTTATCTCTTATGCTGGTTTTTGTCTTAAAGTTTATTTTATCAGAGATTAGAATTGCCACTCATGCTTGTTTATTGTTGCAGTTAACTTGGTATATATTTTTTTCCATCTTGTTACTTTTAGTTTGTTTTTGTCTTTGTGTGTAAGGTTGGCTCTTGAAGGCAGCATATTGAAGGGTTTTGTTTTCTTATCCAATCTACCACTCTCTGTCTCTTCACTGGTGCATTCAATCCATTGACATTCAATGTAATTATTGATAGGTATGAATTAATTGCTGCCATTATATTAATTTTTTGGTAGTGCTGTTCATTGCTTTGTCCTGCATACCTTCTTGTGCTGAGTTTGTGTTTTTTTGTGCTATTTCTTCTTAGTTTTCATTTTTGCTTGTTCTGCTTGGAAGTTCATTTTCATGGTAAATTGTGAAGTATTAACTTTCTTTGGGGTTACCTTATAATTAACTGTTCTCTCCATTTAAGAGAATCTATTGTATCTGGTAATCTACCTGACCTCTTCACCACTTGGACCTCTGTTCCTACATTTATCCCTTCTTTGACATTGATATTATTTTGATCTTCAGTTGACCTCCCAGCTCCTTTGAATTCATTGTTGTAATTTTGTTCTGTTCTGGATTCTGCTATCTGTCGACTGAGTTCCAGGTCGTGTTGCCATGCCTGTCCGTCCCTGGTTGTTGTCTGTTCTTGTTGGTTTTCAGTCCAAAGGACTCCATTAAGGATGTTTTGAAGTGCTGGATTGGTTTTGATAAAATCTCTTAGATTCTGTTTATCCTGGAGTGTTTTGATTGCACCATCTTACCTGATTGATAGTTTTGCTGGATAGACGATTCTTGGTTGGCAGTTTTTAAAATTTTATTTTAGGGTTTTGTATATGTCTCCCCTTTGCCTTCTTGCTTGCATGGTTTGTGCTGAATAGACCGAGATTAATCTGATTTGCTTGCCTTTGTAAGTGACACTACAATTTTCCCTGGCCGCTTTTAGGATTCTCTCCTTGTCTTTGATTTTGGAGAACTTGCTTATTATATGTCATGGTGACTTTGTTTTGGGGTCTGTCCTTCTTTTGGGGTACATTCAGCTTGTTGAATGTTTATCTTCTCATCTTTCAAGATGTTAGGGAACTTTTCTAACAGAAGCTCTTCAACTATCTCCTCTGGGGACTTCTCTGATTCTTCCTGTTCCAGAATGCCAATAATTCTTACGTTGTTCATCTTCATGTTTTCTAGCATGCATCTTAGACTCTCTTCAGATTTTTTTTTTATCCTTTCTTCAGCTTGTTCTTCTATATTAACAGTATTGAGAGATTTGTCTTCCAGCATGCTAGCCTGGCTTCCATCTCCTCTATTCTGCTCCTTTCCCTTTTCAGTGTATTGTCCATTTCTGATATGTTATTATTAATCATCTGGACCTCTTTTTGCAGGTTTTGAGTTGTTTCCAATGCTGTATCAACCTTGTTTGATTGCTCTTATAGTACTTTCCTGACTTCTTCCTTGTTTTCCTCCATCTCTTTTTGGAGCATTTGAATTTGTTTCCATATCATTCTTCTGAATTCTTTCTTAGGCAAATCTCAAACCTGCTCTTCCTCTTCTGGGGATCCTCTGTCTGTCTCCAGTGCATTTGCCTCAGTTACTCTTTTCTGTTTTTGGACATGTTTTGCGATCGTTTGTTGTGTTTGAGATCTTTTGTTTGTCATTTCCAGTAGTTATGTGGTTTTTTTAATGCTTAAATAGATGTTTGTTGTTGTGTTATTAAGCTTACTGAGTGTCTCCTGCTAGATATAATCAGGAGATAAGCTTCCCTTTTTGCATGTAATGCTTATTAGCTGTTATTGGCTCTTGTCTCAATGGTGGAAATAATGGGGTATGCTTGTAGCTTGGCTATATGGCCATGATTGCCTTCTTTTCTTGGGTATCATAGGGAGAAAAAGCTCCAACCTCCAGGACGAATGTATGATCAAAAGGACCAAAAGCAGAAGCAATATAATAGTAGAGACAAAAACCACCACTTTGAAACAAAAATAAAACTGTGGCCGACTGTTGAGTCACCTTGCTACATATGTAGAAGCCTCCAGCAGTAGGTGGGGGTATCCGCTCACTCAGGCCCCTCTTCTAGTCACCACCATGGAGGTGCTGCAGATTGATATTGATAAGTTAATGGCAGAAAGATTGTCCACTATTTTTGTCTCTGAAGGTCAGTTAGGTATCTACTTGTATACAGCATAATTCTCAAGATAGTTATGTCCTTTTATGTTGGGGTTTTACAATTGTTCTATGGTTTGTCTGTCAGGCCTGACAGGCCTGCTTTTTTCTTTCTAGATAGTAAAGAGTCCTGCACAAGTTAATTTTAGGGCTGCAACCCTGAGGCTGACATCATAAGTAGCCAGCAAGCTCTTTCTCTCTGTGCCGTGAGAAAACTGTGGGGTCAGCGCTGGACATTTTTTGCCAGGGGGAGTGGGCATGCGCACCCACCCACTTGATGTCGTCCAGGCTGGGCAAAGAGGCACGACAGGGAATAGCAGGAAAAAGTGTGTAGAATCCCCTGCACCTCCTTTTGCAAATGTCACCACACCGCTTTTAGTGCTGGTTCCCTATGCCGGTCTGGCTATAGCCCCTCCTCTGAACTCTGCCGAGGTGGGCTAGCCATAGAGAGAGTCACATCTCCAGAGACTCCTAACTCACAGTATTTTCCTTTTTATAATGATTTTTTCACTTGCTAGTGTGAGAAACTGATGTCCTGGACCTTATGGTAGATCCAGAGCACTGCTGTTGTTCTGTGAGCACAGCTTCTGTGGGTTTTGAGTCCCTCCCCCACAGAGCCTTTCCTACCTGGCTGTCTCTGCTACCACCCCTATAATTACCATCTTGAAGAAGCTCGTATATAATTCACAATCGTTTTCTTCATCAGTGCAAGGGGTGGGGGGTAGGCAGGAGTAGATGTATTATAACCCTTACCTAGGAGAAGCTTGGAGTCCTGGTGTGGTGCTGTGGGTTAATGTGCTGGACTGCAAGGTCACTTTGAACCACACAGTTAGTGGTTCAATTCACTAGCTCCTCCTCAGAAACCCTATACAGGGTCGCTGTGAGTTAGTACTGACTTGATGGCACTTAACAACAACAGCAACAACAAGGAGCAGCTTATAGTCTAATCTGTTAATGCTATCAATTGGGGCTACTGTTTAACAGGAGAGAGTTAACTTTAAGTCAAAGAATGACATTCTATTCATGGCATTCCAAATGTCAATACATTGCAAGAGATACATTTGGGAAATGATAAGAGGTGGGGAAAATCATGCTGATCCTTACAGGAACGTACTCAGCCTGTGACTAAAGCCATCCTGGGATGGAAATCAAAGATAGAGTTAAAGCAGAAATAAAAGAGAAAAGAAAGAAAGGAGATAGAGGAGAAACACGTACTTTTCAGTGGACAAATAAAAAGGGGACCGTGAGGAAAGAACTGAGGACTGGAATTTTCTGGGGTGTTGGTGGGTAGAGAGGATGGAAGCCATGCATTATATAGTTTTTTTGGATAGCTAGTAGCAAACAGTGTCATAAACAGTGCAACTTTTCTTACCACATGCCCACAGATACATATTTTGAAATATATTGTTTCCCCATATAGAATTTTAAGAAATTAGTTTACTCATTTAAAAAAATAATATTTAGTAACCCATAATTTGATATGTGTTGTACCTCAGTCAAAAGAAAACAAAAATCCTCACAACTGGACCAATAAATAACATAAAAATAAATGGAGAAAAGATGGAAGTTGCCAAAGATTACATTTTGCTCAGATTCACCATCAACACTCATGGAAGCAGCAGTCAAGAAATCAAATGACATATTGCATTAGGTAAATCTGCTACAGAAGCCCTCCTTATAAAGTGTTCAAGACCAAAATGTCAGTTTTGAGGATTAAGGTGTGCCTGACACAATCATGGCATTTTCAATATCCCCATAAGCATGTGAAAGTTGGACAAGGAATAAGGAAGACTATAAAAGAATTGATACATTTGAGTTATGGTATTGGAGTGTTGGAGGAGAATATTAAAAGTACCATGGACTACCAAAAGAACAAACAAATTTCTGTTGGAAGAAGTCTAGCCAGAATGCTCCTTGCAAGCCATGATGTTAGGAGCGACCAGTCCCTGGAGAAGGGCATCATGCTTGGTAAAGTGGAGGTAAGTGAAAAACAGGAAGACCTCCAATGAGATGAATTGGTACAATGGCAGCAGCAATGAGCACAAGAGTAGCAATGATTGGCACAACACCTGGCAGTGTTTCGTTCTGTTGTGCATAAGGTTGGTATGAGTTGGTACCAACTCAACCGCACCTAACAACAATAATCATTCTAAGAAAATATCATAACATGGATTAACATCATGATAAATATATAAAATGCTGAATTTATCAAGGATTTCATTTTACTTGGATCCACAGTCAACATACATGGAAGTAGCAGTCAAGAAATCAGCATTCAGCAAAGATGTCACTTTGAGGACTAAGGGAAGTCTGACCCAAGCAGTCTTCCCATATACATGTGAAAGCTGGACAATGAATAAGGCAGACCAAAGAAGAAATGGATGCATTTGAATTATGGTGTTTGAAAAGATTATTGAAGGTACAAGGGGCTGCCAGAAAAACAAATACAATTGTTCAGAAAGAAGTATAGCTGGATTACTCCTTGGAAGTGACAGTGATAAGACTTTATCTCTTGTACTTTGTACATGTCAAGAAGTACCAGTCTCTGGAGAAGGCTGTCAAGTTTGGTGAAGTGGAGGGTCAGTGAAAAAGATGAAGACCCTCAAGAATATGAAATGGCATAGTGGCAACAGCAATGAGCTCCGATATAATAGTAATTGTGAGGATAATGCAGAACACGGCAGTGTTTCATTCTGTTGTCCGTAGGGTTTCTAGGAGCCAGAAACAAGTCAATATGACTGAATTACAACCACTTAGAACTTTCTAAGCAGAGTTTAATAGGGAGACTATCTAGAGTTTAAATTATTCTTATTCAAATAAGGAATCTTGGCATTTTGAATAATTCATGGGACATTTTTTGAAGATGAGTGTACACTTTTTATTAAGTATATTTTTTTGAAATATAAAAAATTACTCTCAGATTGCCATTTCTACAGTGGAAACCTGAAAGGACAATTTGCACCTAAGCTTTGATGGTTCATACCTAGGGCAGTTTGGGTACAGAACTCAGGGTTTATGGATATATTGACACCAAATGGCTAATTAACGCTAAAAGATGAAACAAAAATATAAAATTGAAATTAATAATTGTGATGGCACCTAACAACATACCTAGTCTTATGTGTCAGCAAGCTAACTACAACTTTTGTGCCGTTGTGTCTCTATTTATTTAGGAGAGTTTTATTGTTTTATCTTTCTTTTTAATATCTTTGACATGTAAGGCTCTCTAGTGTCCTTTGTTCAAACAAAGATGAGAAAGAGATTCAAATGCTGATGGGTTTGTTCTTCTTCCTGGGAAACAACCTGACTTATGGATAAGAACACATGGGCCTTTAATCAAGCAATTGTGTACTCCAATCCAGATCCACTCCTACAGTTCTGTAATTCTAGACTAGGTCCATAAACTTCTGGGTTTTTTTCCTTTGTAGCACAGGAAGAACCAGTGTAATAGCTTTATAAGGTTAGTCTGCAAATTAAATATGATGGCCATGTAAAACCCTCTGGGTCAGTTCTGCTCTGTCCTCCAGGGTTGGTGTGAGTCAGAATCAACTCGATGGCACTGTATATAGTGCTTGGCATATATTAAGCACTCAATAAAACTAGGATGAGAATAATTAGTATGAATCTAAAAATGGGATAATATTTACCCCAGGAATTTTGTGAGAACACATTGAGATAATAAATATGTTGTATACAGTTCATTGCCTGGCACATAGTAAGAATTTAATTTGTTCTTCATCGATTTATCACTATATGACTACACAATTCCCATAAACTCCTCCCATTTCAAGAAACAAAGCACAAAGATAGAGCATCTCAGTGTTACATCTTTCTAAGTGACTCCAACCAGTTTCCTTCATCAGCATTAAGATGTTGAACTCTTAGACCTTGGGAGGTTTCCTTTTTTTCAGCAGGTTAGAGGTTCCTGTGTACTTTAATAAAAGCCCTCACATGCAATTTATAGGTTCTGAATAAAAGCAACATTTTTCTTTAAGCACAGTGAAATCTTTTTTGTTGTTGTTCGAGGCAATGGTTTTGTTATGTTTTCCCGCTGGTTGCTTTAAGCATTTATTTGTTTATTTTTACCTGCCAGGAAATAGAAGTTAAAAGCATTTGATAGATGGAATAAAATATTTCATAATTGTGCCTTTTATTTTTTTTTTAAATAAAAGAAAGAAAATTTGGCTCATGTTACTTGGTAGTGCTCTCCTGTCAGTTCTGAAACTTTGACAACAGCACTACAACTTTGGAGCACCAAGGTTACATCTGTAAGTCCCAGTGAGGGTGGGGTGGTGTTAGGGAGGGGAGCCCAGGCTCACAGCAGTCCTACACTCAGAAGTAGGAAGCCTGCAGCCCACAGCAACCCCTCTGAATAGGATCCCTTACATTTGTAGATTGCCTGTAATATGTTTTTCCCCAATTGGGAAATGATTTCAGTTTATCTATGATTATACATTGTAGTATAAGCAATAGACTGCTAACCGTAAGGCCAGTGGTTCAAACCCACTAGTTGCTCTTTGGAAACTCCATTGTTGTTGTTGTTAAGTATCGTGGAGTTGGTTCCGATTCATAGTGACCCTGCACAGGGTTTCTGAGGCTGTAAATCTTTACGGGAGCAGAACACCTCATCTTTCTCCCATGGAACCGCTGGTAGTGTCGAACTGCCGATCTTGAGGTTAGCAGCCTGATTTGTAACCACTACGCTACCAGAGCTCCTCCATACAGGGTTGTTATTAATTGAAATCAACTCGATGGCACTTAACAACACAACTTGATCATACATGATTACTGTGAAAATGCTCAACAAGCTATGACAGGTAAAGTATGTCTTTAAACTCATGTATTTTCCCTACCTCCCAGTGGTATAATTGTTAATGGTTTGTCATATATTTTTCCAGACTTGTTGGACATAGTAGAATGTTTTCCAAAAATGTCATTGTTAAATACCGTTGAGTTGTTTTCTATTTATAGCAAAATGGGATTATATTATACATGGTGGGGTTTTTTAATCTTCTTTCTTTGAACATATGAGGGGCTTCAAAAAGTTCATGGAAAAATTCCCTTATCTTTCGATTTCATTGTTCCATGAATTTTTTGAAGCCCCTTGTATTAAGGGTTTCTTTTTTTTAGGTTGGTATTATAACAGTTATTGAAATAATGCTATAGGTTAATAGAAATAGCAAAGAACCAAAGAATTAAAATACAAGCTATGTAAATTGCCAACTAAAATCCAAAAGTGTCTAATGTATTCATTCATTAGCTAACTAAAAGCCCGAGAAAGAGAAGACACCCGATGTAATAAAGTACTGCAAAACAATTGGCAATTTTCAGTTATCAAAATTGTAGAGTTTGCATTTTGTATTAAGGATTTATTTTATATTTACATATTTACCTTACTCTATCCCTTTGTGAACATACCATCATTTATATAATAGGATTTCTAATTTGCTACAGTATAAGTACTAGACACCTAACAGTAAGGTAGGCAGTTTTAACCCACCAGCTGCTCCTCAGAAACCCTATACAGGGTTGTTATGAGTTGTAACCAGCTCACTAGCACTTAACAACAACAACACATTTGCATATTAGACAACAGATTTATATAAACAGCTTTGAGCACACATGTCTTAGAGTATTTGTCTTATCATTTTCTTTGGACAGATTTAGAACAATGTACCAACTGCACCTACAGTCCTGGTGTGGGGCTGTAGGATCAGTACTCGACTGTAAGGTCAGTTTGAATCACAAGGTCAGCAGTTCACGCTCCCCAGCTGCTCCTCAGAAACCCTATACAGGGTGCTATGAGTCAACAACAACCAACTACTAAGTACTGCTGCATCCATACTGTTAGAGGTTCCAGGAAATAGAAGCGCTGGCAGATTCTAGAGTCAGGCAGTCCTGGGTTGGAGCTTGTATCTGCATATGTAGGGAGTATATGAGGAGCTCTGGTAGCTGCGAACCACAAGGCCAGCAGTTCAAACCCACCAGTTGCTCCTTGTAAACCCTATCCATTGTCAAAACCAACTCAATGTCGCTTAGCAACAATGCCTGTCAATGCTACCATACTGCACATTATGGACAGAGTAGAAGACCTAGAATCAGCTTGGGCAAGTTACTAAATCTCTCTAATCCTCACGTTTATATGACATTATAGATTTAAAGTCTATGTGCACATTTCTGAGTAGTAGTATATTGTCAAAATTGATAGATAATAGCAATGTTAGTATTAGAACCCTCATTTTCTTTTCCTTTTTATTGTATCATATTGCCACTAACTCAAACACTCCTCTTTTTTTCGCTTTGTTTCAAACATTCCTCTTTTTAATAGGACTAACTCAATATATGGAGTCCTGGTGCAGCATTCATTATAGGATAAGCACTGGACTGCAAGGTTGGTTTGAACTGCAAGGTCTGTAGTTCAAACTCACCAGCTGCTCTTTGGAACCCTATACACAGTGGCTTTGATGTGTATGACTCGATGACACATAACAACGTAACAACAACAATTCAATGTATGGAGTCCCTGGGTAGTGCAAATGATTAAGGCACTTGGCTGCTAACTGAAGGGTTGAAGTTTCAAGTCCACCCTTTATACCTTGAAAGGAAGGTCTGGTGGTCTACTTCCAAATTATCAGCTCTTGAAAACCCTATACAGCACAGCTTTACTCTGTTAGGCATAGGGTTTCCATGAGTTGGGGTCAACTTGATGACAACTGGAAGTAGAATCCAAGAAATGAGGGCATTGCTCAATTGCTATCTAAGAAGTCTGCTCAGGGAAATAGCCTCCTAATGAGCAGTGATGGGCTACATCAAAGCCTCCTAACTGACGTCACTGACTTCCTTCCTCCAGTTTCTCTGAGTGCCAGAGCTGCCTCTGTGGCTTGCTTCACATAATGGTGCAGTAAGATAGAGCCTTTCAAGACAAAATCTAATTCAAAGGGGAGGAAAGAAGACAGTCAGAGCTAATCCTCATCTCTTGTGAAAATCGTATCACCTCTAGGGACCAAAAGGAGAAAGGGGGACTCTGCTTTAGATGATAGTTGTTACTATCTTCTGAAAGTCCGATGTTTTCTTTCTAAGTGATCATTTGTGAAACCTACAAGATAAGAAAGAAGTTCAAAAGATCTCTAATAGAGCAGAGAAAAATATATATTCAAGAGCAGAGACAAAGAATAGCTGCCATAGCTTGCAGCTGTATTTATTTTCAGAATATGCATTATTTCTTTTTGGTTTTTTAAAAAAAGAAGGACATTTGGATGTAACTGCAGAGCTGTGACCTTGTGCACTCCATCTCAATGCTGAAAAAGCCTAAAGACAAAGCAGCTGAAGGCGCTGGATTCGTCCTTGGAATGAACACCAGGGACGAGGCTGTTCACGTGGCATCGCACAGCACAGCTGGGTTTTCATTCCAGTTCTGGTAACATGGCGGGCAGCATGCCACCGGCTACATGAACCTGTGCAAACCCCTACTCAAAACTGATGGGTTCTCTTTGTGTAAAATCAAGAGCTATATGAAGATTATTTCCAGATTTCAGACATCATAAACCATCACCTGTTTTTCATTTGTTACTCTCGTATGTGCTTTAAATCTTTTTTATTCAATTAACTCATTAATCATTATTTAAATGTGAAAACTTGAGTTACAATTCCATTGATGATGGGAGTATGAGCACAGGAATATGTGTTTGCTCCATACTGGAAATCCACTTTAAAAACACCAAAAACAGTAAAGGAATATTTTTTTAAAAGAAAGTAGAAATCATATGTTGTTGTTGTTGTCAGGTGCCATCGAGTCGGAACCAACTCAGAGCGACCCCATGCACAGCAGAATGAAACAATGTTCGATCCTGGGCCAACCTCACTACCGCTGCCACACTTGAGTCCATCAATGATGCCACCTGGCTGATCCATCTCGTTGGGG
>NW_006408589.1:9860985-9894117 GCF_000296735.1 Chrysochloris asiatica | reverse complement strand
CATCTTCAAGGAAGGCCTGGTAGAAACTGATAAATAAAAGAGTTGAGCAAATTGAGTCAGTGGCAGTATGATACAATAAAAAGAAAAAGAAGATGTGGGTTCCAAGCCTCACACTGCTATCACCTAAACATTTCTGACAGTATAAGCCCCAGGCCAGGAGTGGGGAAATCCAAGATCTGATTCAATCTAAAGCAATGATTGCACCTCAGGTTTAAGAATTGGAGTCCCTGGAGTTGGCACTGAGGGTGAGAAGTTCACAAAGCGAGGATTAATGACAAGTCTGTTTAAGAAGCATCTGACTCCATGCAACAAAATCGGATGAAAATTATTAAATAAAGAGGATAAAGTAAAGGGTAGGGCCAGTGCTAGCAGCCCCCAGACTCAAGTGTACTAAAAGTAAGCTTAATAAAAGCATTCATGCTGGCTGATGAAAACTCCAATCCTTTCCTTTCATTCAACTCCTAGCCAGGCTATAATCCCTGAAGAGATCCAGAAGATCAGAGAATTTTTATTTGTGGAATCCGACCAACTCAAGCAGAAATATTTCCATATATTGATATTTGAGTCTCTCCAAACTAAACGAGAAAATAATAGTATGTATAATAAATGTTGCTGGACAACTTGAGCTGCACATGCAAAAGAATGAAATTTGACCCATAACTTATACCATATAAGAAACCTAACTCAAAATAGATCAAATGTTGTGTTGTTGTTAGGTGACACCGAGTCAGTTCTCACCCATAGCAACCCTATATATAAACAGAATGAAATAGTGCCCGGTCCTGTGCCATCCTCACAATTGCTGTTTTCCTTGAGTCTATTGCTGCTGCCATTGTGCCAATCCATCTTGATGGAGGTCTCCCTCTTTTTCACTGTCACTCCAGTTTACCAAGCATGATACCCTTTTCAAGGGACTGGTCTCTCCTGACAAAATGTCCAAAGTGTAGAAGACCAAGTCTGGCCATCTTGGCTTCTAAGGAGCATTCTGGTTGTACTTTCTCCAACACAGATTTGTTTGTTGTTCTGGAAATTCATGGTACCTTTAATATTCTCCTCCAACACCATAACTAAATTCATCAATTCTACTGTGGTCGTCCTAATTCACTGTCCAACTTTCACATGCATATGAGGCTATTGAAAATACCATGGCTTGGTTGAGACACACCTCAGTCCTCAGACTGACATCTTTACTTTTGAACACATCTTTACTTTTGAACACTTTAAATAGGTCTTGTGCAGCAGATTTGCCTAATGCAATATGTCAGTTGATGTCTTGATGGCTGCTTCCATGAGTGTTGATGGTGGATCCAAGCAAAATGAAGTCTTTGAAAACTTCAATCTTTTCTCCATTTATCAGGATGTTATTTATTGGTCCAGTGGTGAGGATTTTTGTTTTCTTTACATTGAGGTGCAACCCATACTGAAGGCTTTAGTCTTTGATCTTCATCAGTAAGTATTTTAAGTCCTCTTCACTTTCAGCTAGCAAAGTTATATCACCTGCGTTTGGCAGGTTTTTTAATGAGTCTTCCTCCAAATCTGATGCCATGTTCTTCCTCATATTATCCATCTTCTCGGATTATTTGCTCAGAATACAAACTGAGTAAGTATAGTGAGAGAATACAACCCTGGTGCACACTTTTCCTGATTATAAACTATTCACTGTCCCCTTGTTCTGTTTGAACGACTGCCTCTTGGTCTATAAACAGGTTCCTCATGAACACAATTAAATATTCCAGAATACTCATTCCCCACAATGTTGTCCATAGCTTGTCATGATCCACATAGGCAAGTCTTTACATAGTCAATAAAGCAAAGGTAAACATCTTTCTGGTATTCTCTGCTTTTATCCAAGATCCATCTGATATCAGAAATGATATCCCTCATTCCATGTCCTCTTCTGAATCTGGCTTGAACCTCTGTCAGTTCCATGTCAATGTACTATTGCAGCTGTTTCGAATTATCTTTAGCAAAATTTTACTTATATATGTTATTAATGAAATTGTCTGATTATTTCCACAGTCTATAAGAACTAAATTTTTAGAACTCTTAAAAGAAAACATAGGGGTAAATCTTCAAGACTTTGTTTTTGACAATGGATTCTTAAGATATGACACTAAAAACATAAATAACAAAATTTTAAAAATAGGACTTTATCAAATTAAAAACTTCTGCACATCAAAGAACTTTACCAAGAAAGTAAAGGGACAGCCTTAAAAAATGGTAGAAAATATTTGCAAATTATAAATTTCATAAGATTTCATTCTTCAGAGGAAGACTCTCAGTTAGATGAATTGACACAGTGGCGCAGCAGTGGACTCAAACACAGCAATGATTGTGAAGAAGACAGTACCTGGCCATGCTTGCACTCTTATTCTTAGGTTCCCATAAGTCAGAACCAACTTGATAGCATCTAACAACAACAACATCCAGAAAGAATATAAATAAACTCCTATAACGCAAAAACACACACACACTTAAACTTCAGTTTTAAAGGTAACCTACTGGAATAAACCTTTTTCCAAAGAAGATATTCAAATGATCAATGTTATCCTTGTTAGGCGCCATCAAGTTGGCTCCCACTCATACAACCCCTATGCACAAAAGAATGAAACACTGCCTGGTCCTGCTTCATCCTCATAATTACTGTTACTGTGCCAATCCATCTTGTTGGGGGTGAGATGTCTTCCTCTTTTTTGCTGACCCTTCACTTTACCAAGCATAATGTCCTTCTCCAGGGAGTGGTCCCTCCTGATAATATGTTTGAAGTATGAGAGACGAAGTCTTGCCATCTTAACTTCTTAGGAGCATTCTGACTGTACTTGTTCTAACACATGTTGGTACTTTCAGTGTTATTCTCCAACACTGTAAATCAAATGAAACAGTTCTTCTACAGTCTTCCTTATTGTCTAACTTTTGCATGCATATGAGACTATTGAAAATACCATGATTTGATTCAGACACACCTTGGTCCTCAAACTTGGTTCAGACACACCTTAGTCCTCAACCAGTCCTCAAATCTTTGCTCTTGAACCCTTTCAAGAAGTTTTGTGCAGCAGATTTGCCTAACGCAACATGTCATTTGGTCTCTTGACTGCTGTTTCCATGAGTGGTCATTGTAGATTCAAGCAAAATGAAATATTTAAGAACTTCAATCTTTTCTCCAATTATCATGATATTATTTATTGATCAAGTTGTGAAGATTTTTGTTTTCTTTACATTGAGATGCAATTTATTTCTTTGATCCTCATCAGTAAATATTTTAAGTCCTCTTTGCTTTCAGAAAGCAAGGATGTATATTATCTGGAGATCGCAGGTTGTTAATGAGTCTTCCTCCAGTCCTGATGCCATGTTCTTTGTCATATAATCCAGCATCTCCAGCTATTTGCTCAGCATGAAGATTGGATAAATATGGTGAAAAAATACATCCCTGGTTCACACCTTTTCTGATTTTAAACTATTCATTATTCCCTTGTTCTGTCAGAACTGTTTCTTGGTCTGTGTACAGGTTCCTCTAGAACACAATGATGTGTTCTGGAATACCCATTGTCTTCATAATGTTATTCATAGCTTGTCATGACCCACACAATCAAAAGCTTTTACATAGTCAATAAAGCACATGTAAATATGTTTTTTAACATTCTTTACTTTCAGACAAGATCCATCTAACATGAGCACCTAGTTCCACGTCGTCTTCTGAATCTGGCTTGAGTTTCTGGCAATTACTTATCGATGCACTGTTGCAGCCAGTTTTGAATTTCCTTCAGCAAAATTTTACTTTCTTGTGATATTAGTGATATTACTCAGTGACCTCCACAATCTGTGGGTCACCTTTTTTTGGAGTAGGTACAAACATGGATCTCTTCCAATTAGCTGGGCATGTAACTGTCTTCAAAATTTCTTGGCATAGATGAAGTTGAGGCTTGGATTTTTTCTTCAGTTCTTTCAGCATGAGAAATGCTGAGTTTGTTCTTCTTTTGGCTTTCTAACTCCAGACCTTTGCACATTTCATTAGAATAGTTGACTTTGTCTTCTCTAGCTGCCCTTTGAAATTTTCCACTCAACACTTTTATTCTTCAATTCTTCCATTGGCTTTAGAATCTCTACACTGGACAACAAGTTTCAGAGTCTCTTCTGATAATCCATTTTGATCTTTTCTTTCTTTCTTGTCTTTTTAATGACTTTTTGCTTTCTTCCTGTATAATGCTCTTGATGTCATCCTACAATTCTTTTGGTCTTCTGTCATTAGTGTCTAATGCATTAAATCTGTTCTTGAGATGGTCTCTAAATTCAGGTGGGATTTGTTCAAGGTCATATTTTAGCTTGATCCATAAGCATGTGAAAAGATACTAAAGTTCAATTAGTCATTTCAGTCTGAAAGCTCCCAACTAAATAAGTTGTATAGCAGAGTATTATGGGATCAAGCAGACTTGAGTTTGAATCGGAAGTCTGGGAATTCAATATGACCTTGAGGAGTTACTTTTCTGGAGTTTCTGTTTCTGTCTTTATAAAATGTTAGTGATTTGAATCCACTCATCTGAGCCCTGCAAGAAAGATCCCGTGTTTCATTTCCGTAAGAGTTGGTTGGTTGGTTAGTTGTGTGCCTTTGAGTCGGTTCTGACTCATAGCAACCCAGTATAGGGTTTCCGAGGCTGTAAATCTTTTCGGGACCAGAAAGTCTCATCTTTCTCCCATGGAACAGCTGGTAGTTTTGAACTGCTGACCTTGAGGTTAGCAGCCCAACTCATAACCATTCTGCTGCCAGAGCTTTTTAAGAGTACAGTCATTGAATGCCTTGTGGAGTGCAGTATTTTCTGCCATGAGTAGGAATCAACTTGACAACAATGGTTTGGGTTTAGATGTGGGTTATTGTTAGGGGTGATCAAGTTATTTGAGATGTGAATAGTAGTGACAATTGCATAACATGAGTTAATTTTGACTCATATTTGTCACTAATTTGTACACGGAAGTCTGGTTGAGATAGCAGTTTTTTTGTGTGTGTCTGTTACATGGTTTACCATAACCAAATTTAAAAGAGAGGGAAAAACCATGTGATCTTCATTTTATTTCCAAGTTTGTTTTCTGCACACTTGTCATATATATAACTGACCTTCAAAATTAGCACAATGAGAATAAAGTAATGTTACTAAGTTCTTACTGGATACTGTTGTCTACTGTCTGCTCTGACATTAGGCTTATCTCTGTTTAAAACAAAAAAGAGTGTAGCATGTACTACAGAAGTTTATAGACATGTAATTACTCAATGTAATAAGAAGGATTGAAAGAAATGTGAATAAAGGGAACATCTTTAGCATGATTTGATTCAGTGTTGTGAAATGCTATAGTTTGTATTATCATTAAGAAACATCTCATGTAGGGGATGTCTGTTACTATTCTAGAAATAACATAGGAGATTGGTCATTTTAAATTCCATTCCAGAACATCTTTGGGCTTCCACGGGTCCAGGGTGAGCCAAGAGAACAGGACTGGCTGCCTACACACTCCTACATCTCCAGCTCCACTTCTACTGTCTTATGCATTGGGCTTGTGCATACAATTTCAGTTCAAGAAAGGACTCCAAGTCCCTTTCAGATCTAACAGCCTATAATTATTAAAAGAAAAAAAAAAATCACTACAATTTGCAGTGTGTTTAGGTTGGATGGATTAATTTCTTTGCCAGAGCCATAATAGGAAGACTGATTTTGTCATTTCAATTACAAGCCACGGTTTAGTTCGAGTCTGGAAGCACACTTGCTGAGCATTTCCCTCCACTTGCCTGGCACTGGAGCAATTAACAGGATGTGATTTGTGGCTGCACTTTTACTGCTTAGCACAGGTTTATCATCTTGAAAGTTTTCCATTTGCATAGATGCTATACATTCTTTGGGTGACATTTCGATATCACCGAGAGTTTGGATTATGCATTGCCTTGTACTGCACTCTCTGCTACGTGCCAGGAATCTTCAAGTCCAGCCAGGAATGCTGATGCACACCCAGGGGAATAGGAGTTGCAACCACCATTTATTGAGAGCTTACTATGCGCCAACCCTTACGATGGAGGGCTTTACCTGCACTGTCTTGTTTATTCCTCAAACAGTACTTTGAAATTTGTATTGTTTGCTATATTTACCAAGGAAAGATACTGAAACTCAGAAGTAACCTGCTCAAGGTCACACAGTTTGAATTAGCAGAGTTGGGATTCAAACTCAGTTCTGTCTGATCCTATAAAATTCTGCTGCACAACATCCTCTATTGGGAGTTTTCAGAGTGCAATGAATTGAATTAGACAGTTTGCCACTTTTAAATACCAAACTTCCCGAGCAGTCTAATTGCTGTTCTTTGGACTAAGAAGAAGTGGTTATTTTTAAAAAAAAGCAGGGTGGGCAGGAGGTCAAGAAAAAAAGGGGTTTTAATAATTCTGTTTGTAAGGGAAGAGGTACAATCCTAAGAGGGGAAATAACATCAAATGGATCTAGGCGGATAAAATTGCAGAGGAATGGAGAGCAGATAAGGGAGTAATGAATGCATTGCACTGAAGATTTTTTAAAAGGGAAAGATTTGAAGTCAGGGAAGGCTTGACTACATACTGTCTTGGTAGGTGGCAGAGTCTGTCTACAATAACACATAAGAAGGAGGTTGATGAGGTCCCAAAGTAAGGACCAGAGATCTGTATTTGTGCTCTAAGCTGCCTTTGGGAATTTGGGCAAAGATCAGGCTCTGGAATCAGATTGAGTGTTTTAATCCTTCTTCCTTGACTGCCTAGCTGGGTAATCCTGGAGAACTGAGTTAATGCCACCCATCTTGTTGGGAAATGTGATAACGTGTCTAGCAGGGTATCAGGCACTCAGAAAATGATATCCATTATTATGCTTATCATCATAAACATCTCATTCACATAATGCAAGAAATCCTGTTACTGTTAGTTGCTGTTGAGGCAAATCAGACCCAGCGTGACTCCCTGTGTGTCAGAGTAGAACTATACTCCACAATGTTTGCAAGGTTTTGACCTTTTAGAAGTAGATCGCTCAGCCTGTCTTCTAAGGTAATGCCTTTAGGTGAGTTCAGATTGCCTACTGTTTGGCTGGTAATCAAGCACTTATCTATTTACACCACCTAGGGATTCATGAAGTTTATAATTCAGCAAAGAAAAGAAAAAGGTTTGGAGGGAAAAAGGAGGCGTAAATCAGGAGAAAGATTATGTTGCAGCCAAGAAGTGAAGGGGGATGTTGTCCTTAGCCCTTGAGCACCAGGAAGGAAACCCCATACCTGAGGAGAGGAATGGATAGTGGAGGAGCTCAAAGCTAGTAAAAGACTGAGGTCTGGTTGGACTTAGTGGAGCATGAGAATTTGATTCTGTGAAACCTACTCCCTAATGGATGCATTGGGGGCATACAGGCTGCTGGTAGATTCTAAAGAGCTTAAATATCAGGAGTTTGCCAAAGTGCAGGAGATGAGTCTGGGACAGAGAGAGAAAGGAAACTCCAGGTTATTAATCTTTGGATTTGATTGTTGTTTTTGTTAGGTGCCATCGAGTTGGCACTGACTCATAGTGACCTTATGCACAGCAGAATGAAACACTGCCTGAACCTTGGCCAACCTCACTACTGTTGCCACGCTTGAGTCCATCAATGCTATCACCTCGCTGGGGGTCTTCCTTTTTTTCTCTGACCACCCCCACCTTACCAAACATGATATCCATCTCCAGCAACTGGTCCCACCTGACAATATACCCCAAGTATGAAAGACGGAGTTTGGCTATCTTGGCCTCCAGGGAGCACTCTGGCTGCACTTCTTCCAAAATGGATCTATTGGTTCTTTAGGCAGCCCATGGTACTTTCAGTATTCTCCTCCAACACCGTAACTCAAAAACATCAATTCTTCTACAGTCTTCCTTATTCACTGTCCAGCTTTTGCATATATATGATTTGATTTGTCACTGTCCAGCTTTCACATGCATATGATTTGATTTGATAACCACTGAAAAAATTTAAATTTAATTTTTTTTCATTGTAAAGTGTGAGGGTTTGCAGACAAGATCATGAGTTTTACATTCAACATGTCATACACTTTTTTTTTTTTTCTGATACGCTTTTGGTTTTTTTTTAATGTTTATTGTGACTTATGTGATAGTTTACATGGGAGAATATTAGCTTTACATTCATCCTATTGTGTATCGTTTCATTGCCATGGTTACAATCCCCTCCATGCATCATCAACCAACCAAAGGGTATACCCTACAAGCCTGCTCCTCGGTCATCAGCACACAGCCCCTCTTCCTCTCTAGGTCTAAGGTCCCCAGCCACTCCATCTCTTCACATCATTGTCTCTGCCTCCATCTCTGGTGTCACTGTTTCTCTGGGTAGGGTCCCGCACTCCGCTCTTCTCCCTTAATGGTCCCAGGGACCACTGCTCCTGGAATGCAAAGTCAACCACTCCCCTCCTTTTGCTACAAAACATCTACCTTTACATTTCCAACCCTCACAGTCAGTCCTGATAGCACTTATTCACTATTGTACCACAAGAGTTTTATCCCCATCTTCTTTCATCAGCCCTACCCAGACAGGTTGAATACTACTCAGTGGAAATTCTACCTTCCTCCGCATCCTCTGGATCTAGGCTCCCTCTTGAAAGTTTGTAAGGCAATTACTTCTTGCCTTTGTAGCCCCCCTCACTTTGGTAGCCAATGTCCAAATCTATCCTGTGTTATCAAGAGGGTGGGAATGATCCTTGCTGTAAATATTTGTTTCCTCTTTTGAGCTGCTGCATCCATAGTTCAACTTGTAGGTCAAGTTCATCAAAATTGTATCAGATTATTCCTTTTTTCCTTTTCTTTCTTCTTCTAGTTGAGTTCTGATCATCAGCCCTTGAAGCCAGGTCAAGTGTGTATTATCTGTAAGTGTGGGTGTCCTTGTGTATATGCCCTCACTTCTTTTTTTTCTTCTTCTTGATGTTTTATTTAGAATTGTATGATAGTTTACATGGGAAAATATTAGTTTTACATTCATTCTATCGTATATCATTTCATTGCCATGGTTACAATCCCCTCCATGCATCATCATCAACCTGCAAGCCTGCCCTCCATGCTCCCCTCTTCCCCCCAGTCTTCAGCACACAGTTGCTCTCCGTTTCTGGATCTAAAGTCATATACTTTTTCATCTCAATGATTACATTCCCCTCCATGCAAAAACAGTTATTCCACTTTCTCCTGTGGTTCCTATATCCATTCCACCCACCTTCCCATCCTTTCTCAACTTTGTCCTAAGGTAAATGCTGCTCTTTTCATTTTGAATGATTGACCTTTTCATGGTGAGCATACTTGTCCAGTGTTGTTGTACCCCCATATACCTGTCTACTGCTTGGCTGAAAATTGGGCTAGTGTTGGTTCCTTTGCAGTCCTGAAGGGTGGTTAAGGGCCATAATCTCAGGTTCTTTCAGTCTCTTTCTGACTACGAATTCCACTCTTTTTAAAAAAAATATTTTTGAATTTTGTTTTACATTTCCCCCTACTCCACTCTATCTGGAATCTTCTAATTGACCTTTCAGAGCAGTTGGTAGTGGTAACCAGACACCCTCTAGTTCTTCTTGTCTCAGAGGCTTAGAGACTGATGTTCACATGTTCTATTAGTCTACTGGACTTACTGATTCCAAGCATCGTCAGTTCTTATCACTCTTCTTTCTCCCACACATGGTGAGACCAATAGGTGCACATTAAATGACTGCTGGTGAGCTTTTAAGATCCCAGAGGCTGAGGATGTCTTTAAAGCCCTCTTTCTTTTCCTTGGCCTCCACCAACTGTAAATCTGTTTTTCTTCCATTGGCTACATTAAAAGACAAAACTCTAAGATAGATAGAGTTGGTACTACTGCTGCTTCTGGGGATAATGGTTCTAAGGTTGTCATAGGGGGTACACTGGTCTTGGCGATCATCATGTGTGATCACTATTGTCATGTTCTTTGGAAGAGTTGCAGAGGTACGGTGTCCAGGTTATCATACGATGTCTCCAATTTTGTTACAGGCCTTCACCTACCACCACATCCAAGAGATCATGGTCCAGTTGCTTCGCACAGTGAACCGAATGGTCATCACTATGGGCCGGGATCACCTTCTGATTGTAAGTAAATTGTTTTCTCTTGCCAAATGTCTAGAACTCTTCAGGGTCAAGGAATGGATGTTCGGAAAGACCAAATCATATCAATAACCAATCACTGCTTTGTTTTCGAGTTCAGGAGTCAATTTTTTCCTATTTGAGATGGGACAATATGGTAGTTACTCAAGCTGCTGAAAGGAAATAAGACTTGGAATTTGTCTAGCAAGTTGATCACACCAGTAGAGGTGGAATGGTAAAAAGGGACCAGTGAGTGAACATGTTGTTGTTGTTGTTGTTTTTCATGAGCACAAGGCACAATGTCCCAGATGCAAATCTACCAGGAGTCTTTCCTTTTGGCTTGGAGTCAAGTAGTACCTAGTCTTAGGGTCCTGTGAGCTTGGTTTTCTAAGTGACTTCATTGAGCGTTACTTCTGCCCATAGAAACCAGTTAATGCAAGATATCTGCTAAACTTTGGGTTATTTTTCAGTACAAACACTATATCCTGTAGCTCAGGTGAACCCTGCCCCAGACTCAGAGTTCATCTCTAACACCATAACCTCTGTCCATCTTGCTTTAAAGAATGGGCCAAATATGCAAATGCCTACAGGAGCCAGCCACCATCATAGATGAGTGTATGTCCAACCAGGTAACTCTTCTGCTCAGATTCACTCATAATAAAATCCAGACCTTTCCCAGGGCCTGAAGTGGCCTCATTCATGTTGCTCCACACTCACACAAAGCGTGATTCGATTTGCTGTTCCTTTGGCCTGACTTGGCTTTCCCTCAAGTGACTGTGAATGTGTCCTTATTTTAATCAGATCTTGACCTAGATACCACCTTATCATAGAAGCTTTCTCTGTCCCAATCATGCTATCCAAAAAACTGGTACCTTTCTATTTTTCACTCTCAACCCTTTTGTTTATTTTTCGTATGTAAATTAATTTGCTTATTCTCCCTGTGAGAATTTGAGCTCCAGTAGAAAAAGGATTTTTTCTTTTTTTATTTCTGGTTGTAGCTCAAGGACCTACAACAATGCATGGCATGCAGTAGGTGCCCAATAAATGCTTGTGGAATGAACAAATAAGTGTAGCCGGTAGGTGCACTATTTTCTAAAAAGGTAAACTGCTACTCAGCTGTGACTGATAATGCCATGTACACTTGACCCATGATGTTGCCAGAATTTCTACTGAAGTGACATTGAAAATTCTATACTTCATGCGACATGTCTTGATATTTAAGTGTTGGAAACTAATTTTTAAAAAAACGTTTTAAAACACTGATCCCAAAAGAGAATTCACTTTGGGAGTGCCAGGCTGGTCTCTCTGATTTAAGCTATTTCAGTAATAGCTAGGTTGTTGAGTATATCACGATATACTATAATCGCCTTAGAGATGCAAATGTAATGTATTGATTATTGTTCTTACAGTAGCTGGGGAAATGATTGTATCTATTGTTGTTACCCATTTGGTTCTTGTATATCTAGGAGTCCTGGCAGTCTGTTTGAGTCCATTGTTGCTGCCGTTGTGTGGTGCCTTCCAACATAGGGGGCTCATGTTCTATATCAGACAGTAATGTGTTATGATCCCTAAAGTTTTCATTGGGTAGTTTTTGGAAGGGGATCAGCAGGCCTTTTTTTCTTGTCTCTCTTAGTCTGGAGCTCTGCTGAAATCTGCCTGCTAAGGTTGACCCTGCTAACATTTGAAATACTGATGGTATAGCTTCCAGCATCATAGCAACAGATAGGGCACCACAGTAGGACAAACTGACATGGGTGGTGAAAAGTGTATTTACTTAACTTTTATTGTGTACATTTCAAAAGCAATGACATTCATAGGGAGCCCAGCAGAGCCCCAGCTGCCTTCCTGTGTGTAGAGAGAGCCGTGGAGACTGGTCTTTGTTGTGTGTCTCACTTCCTACCTTTTCACTTTCAAAGCATCACTCAGTTACAAGCTTTCATAATCCTGAATCTCGTAATATACATTGTTGTTGTTGTTAAGTGTCATTGAGTCGATTTTGACTCATGGCAGCCCTGTATAAGATTTCTGAGGCTGTAAATCTTTATGGGGAGCAGAAAGCCTCAGCTTTCTCCCATGGAACCATTGGTAGTTTCAAACTGCTGACCTTGCAGTTATCAGCCTGACTCATAACCACTACGCTACCGGAGCTCCTTTTGTAATATACCTTATGTAAGCACTTTATGACCTCCCTAATCTTCAGTCTTTCTCTTTGGCACATACCTAAAAATGAGCAGTAATCCATTTGGCTCATTCCCTATATATAGCAGGCTTTTAAATCTCTGTCTCCTTTAGAACAGAGATTCTTTAAAGCAGTGCCGGGATCATAGATAGGCCCAAATAAGTGATGTCTATTATTAGTTTCCTTTCCATCCAGTACAATGTGTCTCTCTGTCCCGTTGTGTTATCCACACAAATACGAGCTCATAGTTTGGCCCTCATTCATTTACAGCCAGTTCCGTGAGCCTTGTACCTGATACTTTGGCCTGGCTGCTTGCCCTTCCAAGGCACACTCTTCATTCCTGCCCTTAAATTGTCACCAGGACCTACCCTACTCTAAAATGTTCAGTGGCTCCCCACTGCCTACCAAATTAAGTCATAAATGCATTAGCTTGCCCATTTGCAGCTTCTGTGATCTGACTGCAACTGAGGTTTCCATCCACCCCTCTCACTTCCAGTATTCACCCTAATGGATGTCTGGGTGGCGTCCAGACATGCCTGACACTTTCTCATTTTTGTGCTTGGCCTGTGCTGCTTTCTTTGCCAGGAATTGCTTCTTGTGTCTCCTTGACCTGCTAAAACCCTACCCAGTCTTCCAGGGCCACTGCCAATGCACCGAAAATGCCTCAGATCTCACTGACCTGGCTGGAGTCTCCCACTCTTTAAATCGCACAGCGCTCTCTACTGTTTTTAAACAGCTCTGGTGGTGATGGTGTTTATGTGCCGTGGAGTCGGTTTCCACTCATAGTGACCCTGTACAGGGTTTCCGAAGCTGTAAATCTTTACGGGAGCAGAAAGCCTCATTTTCCTCCTGTGGAACAGCTGGTAGCTGGTAGTTTCAAACTGCTGACCTTGCGATTAGCAACCCGATTCGCAACCACTACACTTTATTGGGTTACAATTACATACTTTAAAATATACCCATTATAAGGATTCAGTTTGAGGGGTTTTAGTAAATGTATACAGATGTGTCACCTTCAGCACAGTCCCATAGAATGCTTCTGCCACCCTGAAGAGTCTCATATACAGTTACTTCTCAGCTCCCCTACTCAGCCTACGCCACAATTAACCTTTTCTGCAAATTTCATATAAATGGGATCATACAATTTGAGGTCTTGCGTGTCTATCTTCTTCTTTTAGTATAATGTTTTTGAGGCTCATCCATACTGTTGATGTGTCAGTCCTTTTAATTGCTTAATAGTATTCATTATTTGAATATACAATGCCCTTTCAACAGTTGACAGGTATTTGAGTAGTTTCCATATCTGGGATATTATGAATAATGCTGCTGTAAATATCCACATGGGGATTTCTGTGGATATATCTTAATTTCTCTTGGGTAGAAATCTAGAAGTGAAATGAGTGGATCACTTGGGGACTGTATCTTCAACTTTATAAGAAGCTGCCAAACTCTTCCCTAGTGGTAGTACCATTTAATGTTCCCACCAGCAATATGAGAGTCTTGGTGTGGCACTGTGGGTTAGGGCACTGGACTGCAAAGTTGGTTTGAACTGCATGGTTGGCCATTCAAGCTCAGCAGCCACTCCTTGGAAACCCTATCCAGGGTTTCTATGCATCAGAGCTGACTCAACGGCACTAACAACAACAATAGTCTTTGCACATTCGTTCTAAGACTTGGTATTATTTGCCTTTTACGTTATAACATTTCTAGTGCATTTGGGGTTGTTTCTGATTGGGACTTTGATTTACATTTCCCTGATGATTAATGATGTTGAACACCTTTTTAATGTGCTCAGTTTCCTATTTCATCATTTTTGTTTGTGAATTCACCATGGCTCCTCTCTAACATCATAATTCATGAGAAGGCTATGCACTGTCTATGGTGGTGGTGGTGGTGGTTGTTATGTGCCTCCAAGTTGGTTCTGACTCATGGTGACCCTGTATAGGGTTTCTGAAGCTGTAAATCTTTTTGAGAACAGAAAGCCTCATTACTCTCACATGGAGTGACTGGTAGATTCAAACTGCTGACCTTGTGATTAGAAGGCCAGCTCGTGACTCACTGTGCTACCAAGGGCTCCTTGAGACCTATCTGTAGCATGAGGTAAAAATGCTTTACTTCTAGAGTTGCTATGAATATGAAACAGACTTATACATGAGAAGTGTTTGCACATCTCTTATTTGTACATAATATTCATTTGGCATTTATAAGAATCTCTCATATATTCAGTATGGCATCAAGTTCATTCTGGGTCATCGAGAACCTGTATAGGGTTTCTGAGCAGTGGCTAGTGGGTTTGAACCACCAACTTTGCAGTTAGCCCAGTGCTTATCATATAGCACCAACCTTGCAGTTAGCCCAGTGCTTATCATATAGCACCATACCATTAAGTGCCGTCAAGTCAGTTCCAACTCACAGTAACCCTGTATAGAGTTTCCAAGGAGTGACTGGAGGGTTTGAATGAACAACCTTGTGATTCGCAGTCCAGTGCTGATCCTATAGTTCCACACCAGGTCACAGAGACTCAAACATGAGTTAGGCATGGTCTGTGCCCTCAGGAGAACCATGACCTCCTCCAAGATCTATCAAACGCCTGAAACTCACTGTGTCCAAAATTCAACTCCTCACTAGCCACCTAGGCCCATTTCTAGACCCTCCTAGTATTCACTATCGCAGTGTATGGTACCATGCTCCTAGAGCTGGGTGGGGCTGCCCTAAACCCCTCCTTACCTGCCATTTCTAATCACTTTCAAGTCCTTCTTTCAGTACCTCTGGCCCTCATTCCTTCCCCACTCCAGGCTCCATCATTGTGCTGATTGTACTTAGCATATTCACAGGGATTTTCTGGATTTGTGGCTTTCTCCTCCACTTTCTGTAGTCCTCGTGTGGTTCTGCAGGATAACGCACTGGGCCGCATGGTCAGTTTGATTTGCAAGGTTGGAAGTTCAAACCAACTAACTGCTCCTTTGAAACCCTATAAAGGATCACTGTGAGTTAAAATTGATTCAATGACACTTAACAACAACAACCTCCTCTTTCTGGAGAGTTGTGTGGTGATGTAGGGATAAGCACTGAACTTCAAACCACAAGGTTGGCAGTTGAGACCCACCAGCTGTTCCTTGGAAACACGGTACAGGGTTGCTATGAGTCAAAACTGACTCCACAGCACATAACAATAACAACAACAACAATAACATCCTCTTTCTGGATCCCCTGAGGACAAAGGTCAAGTTTTACTCATTTTTTTATCTTCAGTCCTCACCAGGGCACCTGGAATACAGTGGGCACTCAATAAATGTTTGCTGAGTGAATGAATGAATGGGTGAATGAACGGATTATGAAATACTTCCTGAAAATGCTGTATTATTTCTCACCTTCATATAAAGGGGCTTTAAAAATTTCATGGAAAAATAGGTGAAAAGATAATGGTATTTTTTCCAAAACTTTTTGAAGCCCCCTTGTGTTTTTTATATAGGTTTTACCCTGAGTTTGGATTGCTTTTCCTTCCTAAATGAATTTAAAGAAATGTATCATGAACCTGCATTTCAGGGAGTATGCAAGCAATCTGAGGAATTGCCTGTTTCAGCTTTCCCTACCCCCGCTGGACTGATTCCAGAAGTTTTGCAGAGTTCTAAGTTGCAAGCTGCGTCATTAGTAGCAATGACTCTTGAGTTTGCTGGTGTAATTACCATGAAGAGAGTGCTGAGTAGGGCTAGTTAGAGGCTCCTAGCAAGCACACCTCAGTGGGAGAAGAAATGTACCTGAAACAGCAAGATGAAGTAAACAGGTCTTTCTTAAGATATAACATCATTTTCATGAAACAGACCATTCCAGCAATTCTTAGAGTAGAAATATTTCATCCAAATGGAAGAAAATGATGTTGGAAAGTAATTACGTGGAGGTCAAGGGTCCCTATCTTAACTCCTTAGCGCTGGAGGCCCCAATTTAATTTTGAATAGAAATTTGACAAGAAGGAGAGAGCCACATTCTTCTGTCACTTTTAATTTTCCAGATGTGATTTTTATTGGTTAGCTTACATTACAATATTAAGCAATCCATATTTACAGCAAACGCCAGCTATGTCTCATACCTCTGAAATCCCAAGAAGACCTCCATCAGGTGTGGGGTGGCTGGTTGTTCCTCATGTCATAACGTGGGTTTAAATGGTGACATTTTTATTTGTATTTGTATGAGAAGGAACATTGTGTTAAAAAGTGATAGCCGTTAAAAATCACAGGATCCACAGCACTAAGGCAGGCTGCTTCTTGCCCACAGTGTCTGTAATGATGATTTGTTGGAAATAACCAATACTGATGCTTCTGTAGATGGTCTGCCTGAACAATGAATTGTTGAGGATGACAGATGAGCAAAAGGAATTTTTACAAAAACAAAAAGCAAAGGAAACTTTCATATAACTGGTGCCCTCTCCTATTTTTGGAGTTCTAGTGTGGTGCTGTGGGTTAATGCGCTGGACCGCAAAGTCATCTTGACCCTCAAGGTCATCAGTTCAAGTTCAACAGCTGCTCCACAAAAAGCTGACATGAGAAACAAACACTATATACAGGGTTGCTGTGAGTCGGAACAGACTTGACAGTATTTAACAACAACTCTCTTTGCCAGATAATAATCTCTCTGACATCATTCATTCACCAAAGGATTCAGCTTTGATGCTGAGAAGGGTAGCGTGGTTTGGTAGAAAGGACATGTTGTGGTAAGGGAGGGTAAGAGAAACCGGTTCCACAGAGAACTGGCTCTGTGACTTGGTGTGGTATCAACTTAACCTCTTTAGACTTTGGGTTCTTCTGTGAAATAAACTATATTATTTTCAAGGGTTTTTCCTTATCTCTAAGTTTCTTAATTTGGCTAAGGCCTATTCTCTTTCCCTATTTCCCAAGATCCTGAATCAGGGACAGGAAATAGATTTTCTTTCTGTACTAACTCTGTAATACCTACCTGTCATACTGTGTTGAGAAGGATTTAGAGACATGCATCTTGGCTCAGTGGGAGGAAATAATGAATTGACTAGTGATGTTTGTAATAAATATGGGGCTGCAGAATGATGGTATATGTACAATATTTCCAAATATTAACATATTGACAGAAATCACTGGTGGTTTTCTGTCCAAAGGTTTTGTATAATCAATATGCTCTTTGTATTTTCAGTTCTTGTAGAAGGCTGTGGAGTAAGAGCAGAAAAGTAAATAATGGCTATATTTTGAGGGTGGTAGTGGTTGTGTCTCTCGAGTTGGTTCTGTTACATAGTGATCCTGTATAGGGTTTCCAAGGCTGTAAGTCTTTATGGGAGCAGATAGTCTCATCTTTCTCCCATGAAACTGCTGGTAGATTCAAACTGCTAAACTTGAGGCTAACAGCCCAACTTGTAACCTACCAGTCCTCCTTATATTTTGAGGGACAATAACCAAATTATTTGGTGAAGTTTTAGGTAAGAATTATCAAGATTTTCCACTAGCAATAGGGGTGCTAATTATAATTCTTAAGAGGTCAGATATCAGATGATTATCGACAGGACAGTCTGATTCTGCTGGAGCCTGATACGTGGGTAGAAGTAGCATGTGATTTGTGTGACTTGGATAAGAGGAACTTAATAGCTAAGTCTCCTCCTTCCTGGCCCAACGTTTGTTCTCCCAGTCTTGTGCAGTACTGAGGTTTGCGTTTGTCCGTAGAATGGCATTCCCTTTTGTGCTTGCTACTCCCTGTATCCTGCTCTGGTGTCAGTTCACGCTGAAGGAGTGAAGGGGTCTTCTAGAGATGTACCTGAAGTACTTTTTAAAATGACTCTGAGTTTGCCAATGCAATATTTCTACCCTTCAGGGTCTGGGTATAAGAAGGTGGGAGAAGATACTGATAGGATAACATGATTCGGCTGTGAATGTTAGCAGAGTTGATTGTAATTGTAAAAACTTGAAACACGAGCATAGGTACAAAATGAACCGTCTCAGAAGCAGGAGGGGGCTCCTCCAGGCACTCCTGTTGGGGAGCTACGTTTGTTGATCTATAAAGCTAGAACTTAGTGCCTTCATGCTGAGGCTTATGGTGGAATGATGTGTCCTGTGGACATTTATCAGCAACTGACTGATACTCTGCCCTCAGCCTTTTCTATTGTAGCATTGTAGCCTATTAACTTCCCTAATAAAACCCATAACTGTGAGTACTGTCTCTGAGTTCTTTTTTTTTTTTGCAGAAACTATGTAAAATGTCACCTTTCAATGAATGTTGATTTTTTTTTTTTCTTTTACTCTTCCAATTCATTTTAAAGATTTTAAAGTTGCAATCAACTCTTCATACATCCACAGCTGTATCATCTATTCCTATCAGTATCTTCTCCCACCTTCTCTTACCCAGACTCAGCAGGGCAGAAATGTTGTTTGGTGAGAGTTCCAGACTATGAAAAGAAGAGACATTAGATCATTCACTATACCGGTTTCTATGGGCTAAACACCATATGTTATGAAATCTAAGAAGCACTACGATTCTCTGTGACCCACAGAAAGACTACATGCTACCAATTAAACGATGGCAGAAGTGCACTCTTCAGAGAGTTAGTTTGACTTAAAATTCTTATACTGTGGTAGATGACATCCTTCAGTCCTCACAGGTGATCATCATGATCTCCAGTTGCTTAGGAGAGGAGATTGACTAAGGGTCAGAGGGTGAAAATGACATGGCCACCAATATCACACAGCAAGTAGCAAGAATGTGGATGTGAACCTGGGGTTGTCCAACACCAAGGTATATGTACTTACCCTATTTTTTGTGCTTCCTCCTAGGAAGATGTTGTGTATCTCATGGGTTTTACAGCAGTGTAAGAAAATAATTCCAGGCTTGTTTGTGCAGTCCCAGAGTGGTGCAAAATGGCTTATTTTCTCGGCTGCTAGCTGAAAGGTTGGAAGTGAATGTATTCCCAGAGGCACCTTGGAAGAAAGGCCTGGTGATTTACTTCCAAAAAATCAGCCATAGCGCACAATTCTGCTCAGACACACATGGGCCTCTTGAGTCTGAGTAGACTCAACAGCAACTGGTTTTGTGTAGGGGACAAGGGATGGCCTGGGTCTCGGCTTATTGTGGTGCTCATAGTTAATTGCACTAGAGCAGGCTGAGTCTCCCTCTACCCACCCAGTATTGGGGTGTGGAAATTCCATAGGGAGAATCAACCAGGGAACTTCAACCCTGCCATAAGTTCTTAGAAGGAGAAAGATCTGGTAATCTTGTTGCAGTGGGGATCTAGCTTTTATTTCTGGTAGTTAAAATAAGCCTCTGGGTGATATATTTTGGGACTAATTACCCCAGTTTTCACAAAGGAATCTATTAAGTGATTAAATAAAGGTAAATGCAGTTGGCATCATGCCAGCTCCAGAGATTTAAAGCAGTTTGTTGAAAAGGAAAGGGAAAAAAAAAAAAAAAGTGGCAATCACCCCTTTCTCCCTTCCCCCCACTGTCTCATGGAATTGTTTTTCTGGATGCTCCAGGAAGTATCTGAGCCCTCAGTGTCAGACCTCAAGGCTCTGCCTCCCCTCAACACCAAATGGGAAATGACCCATGTACACAACCTCTCTGTGCCAGATGGTAGGCTGGAAGACCCTGGAGGATCTGCACAGGGGCTGCACCAACCCCGCTAGTGTGGACTACTCCCCAGTCCCAGCCCAGTGAGAGCAGATGTGAAAACCATCTAGATCCTGAGGAAGTGAGGCTGCTACAACCAAAGGTGTGCACTCTTGATCTCCATCCAGTGACACAACATCTTGCCAAAAAATAAGATTTGTAATAAAACTAGCATTTATTAAACAAATACCCTGTGTGCTAAACCCAGAGCTAAGCACCTTAGATGTTTTAGTGCTCTTGACCCGCATCAGGTACTTGTATTTTATATACATGAGGCGCAGAGACGTTGTGTAGCTTGACTATCACCATATAGCTCATCTGTGGATCCAGATGGTGCTACTTCTAGAATTCCAGCTCTTAAATAATATAAATGTATTGCTAAATGCCGTCCAGTTGGTTGTAACTCATGTTGTTCTAAAGTGCCGTCGAGTCGATTCCAACCCATGGCGACCCTGTATAAGGTTTCCAAGGAGCCATGGGTGAGCTTGAACCAGCGACTTTGCAGTTCAAATAACTTTGCAGTCTGACACATTAGCCCACAGCGCCACACCAGGACTCCATAGCGACTCTGTAAAGGGTTTCCGAGTAGTAGTGGTTGGGTTTCAATTGCAGAGCTTGTGGTTCATCCAGCTCTTATCTTAGGGTGCCACAAAAGGACTATCTATTATGTATGTGTTGTTGTTTTTAAGTGCCATTGAGTCACTTCCGACTCTTAGCAACCCTGTATAGAATTTCTGAGGAGTGGCTGGTGAATTTGAACTACAGACCTTGTGGTTCAAACTGACTTTGCAGTCCAGTGCTTATCCTACAGCACTACACCAGGACTCCAAATATACTTGTTGTTGTTAAGTGCCATCAAACTGCTTCTGACTCATGGTTATCTTGTATAGGGTTTCTAAGGAGCAGCTGGTGAATTTGAACTGCTGACTTTGTGGTTCAAACTGACCTTTCAGTCCAGTGTTTACACTACAGTGCCACACCAGGACTTATATACTTGCTGTTGTTGTTAAGTGCCGTCAATTTGGTTCTGACCCATAGTGACATGTGTATGGTTCCCAGGGAGTGACTGGTGGGTCTGAATCACCCATCTTGCAGTTCAAACTGACCTCGCAGTCCAGTGCATTATCCTGCAGTGCCACACCAGGAATCTGGACTTACATACTAGGAGATAGATAATAAATAGAAATATAATAGATACATAGATCAATAACCCACTGAATAGCCTGTCCATTGCAATTTGTTGCAATCCTCTATCATGTGTCTGAATCTGTAAATCTTTATGGGAGCAGAAAGTCTCATCTTTCCCCTTCAGAGAGGCTGGTGGGTTTGAACCACCTACCTTGCAGTTAGCATCCTGATATCTAACCAACAGTGACCATTGCCCTCTGACTTGTGGTGACCTGATGTACAACAGAATGGAATGCTGCCCAGTCCTGCATTACTCTCATGGCCAACGGCATGTTCAAGTTTGTCACTGGACCTGTCAGTCTCTCTTACCAAGGTCTATTTCACACTTGCTTGCTCTCTGCTTTACCAAACATGACTGAGCCCCTTGATGATGTGTTCCAAACCAATGACTTGGACAGTGTTCTGTAGTGATCCAGTGGATTTTCACTAGCTAATTTTCAGAGCTCTGGTAATGTAGTGGTCACGAATAGGGCTGTGAACCACAAGGTCAGCAGTTCGAAACTACCAGCTGTTCTGCGGGAGAAAGATGAAGCTTTTTGCTCCTGTAAAGATTTACAGACTCGGAAACCCTGTACAGGGTAGCTGTGAGTCGGAACCAATTCCACAGCACATAACAACAACAACAACAATTTTCAGAAGTATGTCACAAGGTCTTTCTGGTTTGCTTTAGCTTGGAAGCACCACTGAAAACTGGTCGGTATCATAGCAACATGCAAGCTGCCACTGGTAGATGGGTAGAGACTATGCATGAGATTTATGAGCTGGGAATTGAACCTGGATCTCTTGGATGGAAGGTGAAAACTCATCAATGAACCAGGAATGTCTCAAGATGTTCTGTAGACATCATCTGTTTTAAAGGTCAAATGAGGTCCTTAAACCCATCTGCTACCAGCTTAGATTATGGAATTTAATAAGATGATTTGTGAGGCATCTTTCAGAAGATTTTAAATCAATGCAAAATTTTTGGTGGTTTCCTCATTGCAATGATGATGTTGTTGTTAGTGGCGTCAAGTTGGTTCTGACGGCAACCCTGGGCAGGTTTTCTGAGGAGTGGCTCGTGGGTTTGAACTACTGATTTTGGGATTCAAACAAACCTTGTGGGCCCGAGCTTATCTCACAGTGTCACACCAGGACTCCATTACAGTGATGTTGGATTTTTGGTTGGTTGATTATGTGCTGTGGAGTTGGTTCCGACTCATAGCGACCCTGTACAGAGTTTCTGAGGCTGTAAATCTTTACAGGAGCAGAAAGCCTCATCTATTTCCCATGGAACAGGTGGTAGTTTCGAATTGCTGACCTTAAGGTTCGCAGCCCGATTCGTAACCACTACGTGACCAGAGCTCCTTGATGTTGTTTTAAAGTACCTTTAAACCAGTTCTGACACATAGCAACCCTGTATAGGGTTTCCAAGGAGTGGCTGGTGAGTTAGAACTTCTGACCTTGCCGATCTTGTTGTTCGAACTGACCTTGCGGTCCAGTGCATTATCTTGCAGTGCCACACCAGGACTCTTTTACCAGTGATAAACGTAGGTCATTAAAACAAAAAATTAGAAAATAACTTTTATATGTTTTACCATTGATACTTAAGAAATACAAAGTTTAACAGAAGAGAACAAGGCTAGAATGCAGACAGAGATTCTAGCGGGTTTTGGAGAGGAGACAGTCTCTTTCTGTTTCCACATGCAGTTCATCTCTGAGTCCTGTCCCTTCACGTTCCAAAAGACTCTCAAATCCACCACCACAGCCACTAACCTGGGTCAGGCCCGGGCCATCTCTGACCACCACTTCTGTCACCTCCTTCAGAAGGGCATCTTGCTTCCACGCATGTCTCTTTCGAACCCAGTCTTCATGCTGTAACCACAGTGGTCTTCTCCAGTAGAACTTTGTTAATGAGAAAGTCTCAGTGGTCCTGCAGTGCCCAAGAATAAAGCTCAGCTGGCCAGAGTGACCCTTGGGACACCTGGTAATCTTTTCCTTTCGTTCTTGTGCCAGCACAGTTGAACTGCAGTTAATCCCAGAACCCTCCTACATGCTATTTCCTCTGTCTGGTACATAACCGTCTTTCATTTCTGTCCCAGAACCTTTCATCTAGTCAATTCTGATTCCTTTTTCCTGTCTTGGCCTGGGAGACGTTCCTTGACCTGCTCTCAACTCAATATGCCCAGATCCCTTTGCCGCCTGGACCTCCCTAGGCATGCACCATGCTGATATGAAAAACTGCCCTTGCTAGAGGACAGTCCTCATATGATCACTTCTGGGCCTCTCAGAACACTGTTCCTGACATACAGTGAGGTCACAGTGAACTTCTCAAGAAATGAGAAACCTTCATATCGATTTTTATTTACATTCAAGTAATCATTCTTTTCCTGAACATACAAGCATTACTATTACTATTACTATCCTTATGTCGTGGTTAGGCTAGGAGAGTAAGGACAGAGTATGTTGTTGAATAACCGAATAGAAAGAAATGAGCAGTGAAGCAAATGTATGTCTGTAATCCTAAGAGTGAACATTAATTGAGCACTTGTTGTATGACAGAGACAGTACCAAGCACTTTGACATTTAATCTTTGAAATCACAATTATTATACCCTCTCAGAGACTTCAGTACTTTGTCCAGAATCACAAACCTAGTAAGAAGGAAGTTAGAATCATATCCACAACTGTCAAGTGCAAAGCCCACAGCTTTAAGCATTTCACTGTGTATCTCTGGGAAATTGATTCCCTGAGGTAAAATTAATTTAATTCAGAAAATTTACAGGAGAAAGTGTGTGTTGGTGGGAAGGGGTAGTATGAGGGTGGAGAGGACGCTCGGGGAGAGAAACAGATTAAGAAAGAAAACACTAAAAATGATGCAAGGAACCTGAAATTTAAGTGAATAACAAAAACCTGACATCATTGGCGCTATGTAGCTTGGTTGTTACTTAGCATGGTTATGAGGGGAGGGGATATGTCCTGTGGATGGGGGAGCATTGTTTTTATATATATGTGTGGTAACTGTATATCAGACAGTTGTTGTTAAGTGCCCTTGATAAGAGTCGGTGCCTACTAATCGCGACCCTTTATAGGGTTTCTGAGGAGTGGATGGTAGGCTTGAACTTATGGTTAGTAGTGCAGTCCTTATCCTGTAGTGCCATACCAGAACTTCATATTGGGGGTTGTTGTTATTATTAAGTGCTATCGAGTCAGTTCTGACTCATAGCGACCCTATGTAGGATTTTCAAGGAGCGACTGGTGAATTTGAACTGCCAACCTTGTGGTTCACACAGACCTGGCCATCCAGTGCTTTATCCCACAGTTCCACCCCAGAACTTGGTCTAAAATATACATGTAAAGATTGGATTAGTAAATACCTCAAGTTTCAAGGAATCCATAACCTATATTGTTGTTGTTAAATGCCATCAAGCTGGTGCCAAGTCATAGAGATCCTGTATAGGGTTTCCAAGACTTTAAATCTTTATTATTGTTGTCAAATTAAATAGAGTCAGATCCAACTCAAACCTGTACAGGGTTTTCTAGGAGTGACTGGTGGATTTGAACTGCTGACCTTGTGGTTAGCAGTCCAGCGCTTACCCTATAACACCACATCAGGACTTCAAAAATCTTTACAGGATTTCTCCCTAAGGGCAACTGGTAGATTAGAATTGCTCACTTTGCAGTTAGCAGCCAGCTCTTAATTCAGTATACTACCAAGCCTCCTTAAATCTTGACAGGAGAAGAAAGCCTCATCTTTCTTCCATAGAAAGATGAATGGCTGTTGGACTCAAACTGCTGACTTCAGAACAGGATGCCTGAAACTGGCTTCTGGAAGGTAAAGAAGCTCTGGTGAAGGGTCACGTGTCTTCTACCCCCTGATCTTCAGTTCCATCGATGAATATTGGATCTAGAAAAATGGATTCTGGTTTTGAAGGATCATTGGAAAGAATGAATTCCTTTATGTTGTTTGAGAAAATTAGTGCTCTGGATGAGGATAACACGGACCGAGGATCTGTGAGGGGTTTGCAGACCAGTGCTTATCCTATGGAGCCACTGTGTTCCCTTAGCCTGTGTTAGCAAAAGTTAGTTATCAAGGTAGATTTATGACACTGGGAATGGGACTTGAATGATGTGAAAAAACTGAAAAGGTGGAAACAAGAATATGGGCATTTCAAGTGAGCATTTCTTGCTTTATCCCCATTACCTGGCTATCTTTCTTCAGTGGTTTTGTTCTTTGTCTCTTTCTTAAATCACAACACTTACCATTTTATATTAGAATTTTCTCTTAACCCATCTGTGTTCCACACTTGACTGTAAGATAAATCCTTGAGGGAAAAGACCGTGTTAAATATTATTCATCTTTGGGGTCCCTGTCTATAGGTCCAGGGTTTGGCATAAAGCAGACACTCAATATAAAATTATTGTAGTGAATGTGTTGAACAAATTGAAAGAACAAATTAATACCTAGCTTGAAAAAATATGATATAAACATAAAAAGAAAAAAAAAAAAAAGGTTTCATGTGAGGTTTACCCTAAAGGATATTTATATACAAGATTCTTTACTACCTTACTAGCCAAGTGTGATAGAATTCCTGTAGACAAAATAACATTTGACAGCTGGTCATAAAAGACCCTGATTCAATCGCGGAACCGTCTTCTGTT
Source organism: Chrysochloris asiatica (assembly GCF_000296735.1). Taxonomy (NCBI): domain Eukaryota; kingdom Metazoa; phylum Chordata; class Mammalia; order Afrosoricida; family Chrysochloridae; genus Chrysochloris; species Chrysochloris asiatica. Next base: position 9,868,394 of record NW_006408589.1, on the reverse strand, counting down.
CCATAATCAGCTACAGAGATGGGAACTAAGAGCAATATGATGTTCCTAAATTTGCTCCAACAACTCTTCCATTTTCCCTGGTCTGCCCAATTGAGCTTGAGTCTGCCCTTGACTATGAGAAGGGAATTCTTTTAGATGATAAAGATGATGTTTCTGCAGCTGATGCTGTGAAAGTTTCACACTTGACTCAGCAACACACTCCTGTGGTTCTTCAGAGGTGATGAGCTTAGGCCCTGAAGAAGCTTCTGTCTTGCTGGTGGCTTCACTGGCTCTGCAGTTGTCCACATCCAGAGAGGGAGGGGCAGAGGCAGAGTCTGGAAATTCTACGAGTACTGGAAAATGCACAGAGCCTGGTGATACCATGGCTGAGCACTTGGCTGCTAACCAAAAAAGCTGGTTTGGATCTACCAGTTGCTCTGTGGGAGAAAGTTGTGGCAGCCTGTTCTGTAAGGATTTACAACCGCCTGGAGCAGTTCTACTCTGCCCTAAAGGATCAACAAGAGTTGGAATTGAGACAGAGTCATCTCGATAACAATGGGTTACTAGGAAGTGCAATTACACAGAATGACAAGAACTTCATCTAATCCTTTGGCTTCTGTTGTTAGACCTGAGCAAATCAGATTTTGAGTAAGTTATTTAAAATGGGTTCTTAAAAATACAACCCCACTTGTCCTATTCTTTGGCAATGGAAGAAAGGCCAGCCTTTCCTTGTCCGGGGAGAATTTTAGATGAAAATGTCTGCTATTTTGGCATTAGCTGAGTATTTCATGTATAATGTTGCTTTCTGATGACTATGGAATCGGAGCGCGAGCCATGACATGTGAAAGATGCTATTGGTTGGAAATTAGTGCCTTCCATTTCTTAAGGAGTCAGAGGCATTATTCCACAGCTAGGAAGTTTCATCATTCCCCCTCTCTAATCCTTACCTCCCTTATCTGTAAAATGGGGATCCAACACTGGCTGTCATTGAGTTGACTCTGACTCATGTTGACCTTATGTACAACAGAAGAAAGCATTGCCCAGCCTTGTGTCACCATCATGTTGCTAGCTAGATGTTCAAGTCCATTGTTGCAGCTGTTGTAAAAAGTCATCACATGGATGGTCTCCTGAACCCTTGATGGCCCTCTGCTTGGTCAATTATTTTGTTCTCCTTCAGTGATTGATCCTAATGGATCTAAAACAAGCAAGTCAGGTAATGTTCTTTTGGGAACTATTAAGTTTTTAATTATCTAATTTTCAGAAATAGATCACCAGACTTTACTCTCATATCTGTCTTAGTCTGGAAGCTCTGCTAAAACTTGTTGACCACAGTTGACCCTGCTGGTATTGGAAATGGCAACATGCATTACAGTGACATGCAAGTTACCGCAATATGACAAACTGAGAGGTGGGTAGCGGAGAATAGAAATACTCATGGTTACTGTCTGTCAATCCTGTGGTAAGAATTGAATGAAAGCATATGTGTAAAGTTCACAACATATGGCTTAACACACGGCTGGCCTTTGGTCAATAAGAGTTTCTATTCTTCTTCCATGCTATAGTTTTGTTCTACTTTGACCCAAGTGTTAGGGGTAAGATTATCAACTACTTTAAAGCTCTGACTCAGGATCTTTCCTAGATTTGTGAAGCAATATTGAGTGGCTGTTACATCTGGGTTTTGAATGAAGTCCCTAGGAGTTGAAACAAGGCACCATACGCCTGTTACAAAAGCCAGGAACCTAGACTAGAATAAGAAAGCAGATAGTGGAGTGTCCTTCGCTGGAAGTATTGTTGAGGAGTACTGCCCTCTGAGAAGTTTCCTTGGAACAACCTTCTAATGAAACAGCCTCCCCTCACAAATCCTGGGTCCGTGTTAGCCTCATCCAGAGCACTGACTTTCTCAAATGACCTAAAGGAATTCATTCTTTCCAATGATCCTTCCAAACCAGAATCCATTTTCCTAGATCCAATATTCATCGATGGAACTAAAGATCAGGGGGTAGAAGACACGTGACCCTTCACCAGAGCTTCTTTACCCCCCAGAAGTCAGATTCAGGCTTCCTAGTTCTGAAGCTAAAATTATGTTTTGGAACCTTCTGCCTAAAGAACACATGAGTTGTCCATTTCTGTACTTTCTATTTTTCTAAAATAATTGTGCTTTCCTTTTATAATCAGGGGGAAAAAAAAATAAAACCAAACACAATTTCTTTAAAAATAGGAATTAAGGAGATAGTTAAACTTACTGAAGCATTTTCATGTATATAATTTCACTTTTTTTTTTTTTTCTAAACACCCTGGGAAGCCAGAAAGGCAGATAGTTTCATTATAAAGATGGAGGTGGGTATAGAGGTGAAATTCTTGGTTCAAAATTGGACAGTCAAGAGCAGAAGCCAAGACTGTTGGCTTCATCCCGATCTGTCTCTGTCCCCTAAACTACTTTGTCCTCATAATGGTTTATCACTATATTTCACCCCCCAGTTCATTCAGTAAGCACATATGAAGTCTCTGCAACATCTCAGGCAATGTGAGAAGTTGTTGGGGGTTCTAGAGATGGAGATGGCAGTGCCGCCTTTCTCTTGTTCCCTAAGTCTTCACTCTCTGGTGGAGGTGAGCATTAGAGACTGACAGGAAATGTCAATGCAATGTGACGAGGAAGAGTCTGCACAAAGTGTGTGAGTACTCGGAGGATGGAGTGACTAATCCCATGGCAGGGGCGGGGATGATCAGAAAAAGATACAGAGAGGAGGTGACATTTAAATGGCAATGTGCAGTCTGGCATGCAAGTGAGGATACCAGACTCCCAAGTTTGAAAGACCTTAAAGTAAATCCAACCACCACCACCACCACCTCACGCCCGGAAGACTTTCAACAAATTACTTATCTCCCTCTACTCCTCAATTTTGTTGTTATTCTTTGGTGTCATCCAGTGAGTTCCAACTCAGAGTGACCTCATAGACAACAGAATAAAACACTGTTCTGTCCTGTGCCAACCTCACAATCATTGTTACAGTTGAGCCCATTGTTGCTACCACTGTGCCAATCCATCTCATTGGGAGTCTTCCTCATTTGTACTGACCTTCCACCTTACCAAGCATGATGTCCTTCTCCAGGGACTGGTCCTTCCTGGTAATATGTCCAAAGTATGAGACATGTAGTCTGGCTATATGGAACATCACTTTACCCATCTGGAAATGGAAATAACCATAAATTACTTTGTGAAAATTTTTTGATGAACAAATGGAATAATACAAATAAAGCATCTAGTATAATACTTAGCCCATTAGATAGTCTTAAGAAACTACAGTCTTTATTATCAAGATTGTTGTTGTTGTTGTTGTTAGGTATCGTCAAGTTGGTTCCAACGCTATGCACAACAGAACTGAATGCTGCCTGGTCCTGCGCCATCCTCTCAACTGTTGTTATGTTTGAGCCCATTGTTACTGTCACTGCATCCATTCATCATATTGGGATCTTCCTCTTTTACACTCACCCTCCACTTTTCCAAGCATGGTATCCTTCTCCAGGGACTGGTCCCTCATGACAATATGTCCAAAGTATGAGAGACAAAGCCTTGCCAGCCTCACTTCTAAGGAGCATAAGCAACAAGACAGATTTGTTTGTTTTTCTGGCCATCCATGGTACTTTCAGTTTTCTGCCAACACCATAACTCAAATGCATTGATTCTTCTCTGGTCTTCTTTACTCATTGTCCAATTTTGCAATCAATATGAAGCAATTCGAGATACCATGGCTTGATTTAGGTACACCTTAGTCCTCATACTGACATCTTTGCTTTTGAACCCTTTAAAGAGGTCTTGTGCAGCAGATTTCCTTAATGCAAATGTTTGATTTCTTGACTGCTGCTTCCATGATCATTGATTGTGGATCCAAAGGAATTGAAGTCCTTGACAGCTTCAATCTTTTCTCTCTTTATCATGATGTTATTTATTAGTCCATCAATGAGAATTTTCATTTTCTTTACATTGAGATGCAATCCATACTGAAGGCTGTAGTCTTTGATCTTCATCAATAAGTATCTCAAGTCCTCCTCACTTTCAGTAGGCAAGGTTGTATAATTTGCATATCACAGATTAATAATAACTAGTCCTCCAATATTGGTGCTTGTTCTTCATAAAATCTGTTTTTTTTAATTATTTGCTCAGCATAGACTGAATAAGTATGCTGAAAGGATACAACCTTGGTACACACCTTTCCTGATTTTAAACCATTCTGTATCCTCTTGTTCTGTTCGAATGACTGCCTCTTGGTCTATGTACAGGTTCTTCATGGGCACAATTAATTGTTCTGGAATACTCATTTTTGCAGTGTTACACATGGTTTGTTACGATCCACACAGTTGAATATCTTTTGCATAGACAATAAAGCACAAGTAAACATCTTTTTGGTATTCTGTGCTTTTAGCCAAGATCCAACTGACATCAGCAATGACATTCCTATTTCTTCATCGTCTTCTGAATCCTGCTTGCCTATTAGGCAGCTCCCAGTTGATGTACTGCTGCAATTGTTTTTGAATTGTCTTCAGCAATATTTTACTTGTGTGTGATATTGTTCAATGATTTCTGCATTCTGTTGGGTTACCTTTCTTTGGAATGGGCATAAATAGAGATCTCTTCTAATTGGTTGGCCAGGTAGCTGTTTTCAATATTTCTTGACATAGACAAGTGAGCACCTCCATTGCTGCATCAGTTTGTTGAAAGATTTCAAGTATATTCCATCAATGTTTGAACCCTGTTTTTGTGTTTGTTTGTTTGTTTGTTTTGCCAATGCCTTCAGTGTTGCCTTATTTGGGCCTTCAGTACCATCAGTTCTTTATCATACCTCTTGAAATGATTGAACACAGACAAAGTATTTTTGGTACAATTACTCTGTATTTTGGCCATCCTCTGCTGATGTTTCCAACATCATTCTATATTTTGTCCATAGAATCCATTAGTATTGCAGTCCAAGGATAAATTTTTTTCTTCAGTTCTTTAAGTTTGAGAAATGCTGAGTGTGTCCTTTTATTTTGATTTTTCTAACTCCAGGTCATTACATATTTCATTATAATAGTTAACTTTGTCTTCTGTATTTGCCCTTTGAAATTTTCTATTCATGTCTTTCATGTGATCATTTCTTCCATTTGCTTTAGCTTCTTTATGCACAAGAGCAGGTTTTATCACATCAAGTATCAATACTATCCCCTCTATACACAGGGTACCCAGGGATGGGCAACTTAGACATTGGCTACCTAAAATAAGGGGGTGAGAGGTGATAGTCTCTTCAACAGAAGGTGCTGGCAGAACTGGAAAGTGATATGCAAAAGATTGAAACAAGACCTTCACCTCACACCTTATACAAAAATAAACTCAATATGGATTAAAGACCTAAATGTGAATCCCAGAATTATGAAGGCCATCAATGAAAAAATAGGGACAAATGTGAGGGCACTAATTCAGGGCATACACAGACTAACAAACATTCTGAAAAGTACACAAACAAAAGTAGACAAAATAGATGAGTGGGACATACTAAAAATTAAAAACTTATGTGCATCAAAGGCTTCACCAGAAGAGTAACAAGGGAACCCACAGAATGGGAAAAAATCTTTTGCAATGGCATGTCAGACAAGAGACTTGTTTCTAAAATATATAGGAAACAACAACACCTCTACAAGAAAATGACAAATAATCCAATTAAAAGTTGGGCACAGGATATGAACAGATACTTCACCAAGGAGGAGATCCAGGCAGCCAACAAACATATGAAGAAATGTTCACAATCACTAGCTATTAGAGAGATGCAAATCAAAACAACAATGAGATATTATCTTACACCAACAGTAACAGCAAATATAAAAAAAGTAGGGGATAATAAATGCCAGTGGGGATGTGGAGAGACTAGGACACTCCTGCATTGCTGGTGGGATTGAAAAGTGGTCCAATCTCTCTGGACAGCAATATGGCGCTTCCTCAGAAGGTTTAAAATAGAAATACCTTATGATCCAGCAATTCCTCTACTTGGTATTTACCCACAAGAAATACGAGCCATAACACGAGTAGATATATGCACACCAATGTTCACACCATCGGTTTCGACTCGATGGCACCTGACAACAACAACAATGTTCATAGCAGCACTATTTACAATAGCAAAAAGATGGAGACAGCCAAGTGCCTATCAACTGAAGAATGGATAAACAAATTGTGGTACATGCGCACAATAGAATATTATGCTACCTTGAAAAATAACAAGGAAGCTGCAAGCCACCACATAACATGGATGAACTTTGAGGACATTATGTTGAGTGAAATTAGTCACAAAAGGAGAAATACTGCATAGGACCACTACTCTAAAAGACTAAGAAAAATAATCCATACTAAAGGGGGTGGGGAATTCTTTGCTGGTGGCTGGGAAGTGGGGGGTGGGGTGAGGGGAGGGACAGAAAGGTGGAGCACAGTGCAGGGAATAGACACAGGATAGTTTGGGAGCTGGGGAGGGGGGCAATATACAAGAACGGGGAGGGTAATGGAAGAACAAAGCAGATGGGAGCACAAGTAGGCAGGTTTGCATGGGCTAAGTGGGACAGAGGTAAAGAATGATGTATGCACAATCTTGGAAAAACAGGGCTCTGGAATACAGGGATTGAGACATGGTTGGAATGTGGAAAAGGGGGGAAATAATGTTAAGATGCTTGGCTGCCTTTTGAATCTTGGTTTTCCTTGCATTATATTATAAAATATATATTATGGAGGGGGAGAGAAAGGAATAGCCAGAAATATCACCATAGAAAACTTGTAAGTCCATCTTCAGCCTATAACTGATTGGAATACCTAAAATGGCACTACAATGTGCTCAGTGAAGGAGGCTTCCTTCCTGTGGAGCCTCTGCATTACATAAGACTATAGATGGAATGCTGAACAGCATCCAGAATCTTCAGAGGTGGGAAATTTCCACTTGAAATGATGGGCAGACCAGCCTGGAGTGGCTAGAAGAACCGAAGATACTTCTTGAAAGATAGACCGACAGGAAAAATACAAAACAATATAGGCAGGCCGACCGATTACTATAAGAACTTGCAAGTTGCTTGCCCAGGGCCTCCGGGCCCAGGAGGGGTCAGGTCCCCTCAGAGCAAACCCCCGCCAAGACTAAGACTCAATGGGAATACATGCTCTTTGGTGACCACGTTCATCACTGATAAGGGGAAGTGAGGGAAAAAAGCAATGAAGCTGTGAGCTAAGCCCTACAACATTCAATAGACTCTTGTGAACCCAGGTGGTGACCTGGTTGGCCAGCAGTGTGGCGAGACCTGAGGACTCTTGGGCCCAGAGTCATTGACATAGCCAACAGAGGACTAGAGTGGAGAGTGAAGTATCCAGCTGATAAGAAGAGAGGGCATATGCACAAGAACACCCACACTTGCAGATAATATCC